>NW_007726264.1:427292-472655 GCF_000696425.1 Galeopterus variegatus | reverse complement strand
AAAAAAAAAAAAAAAAAAAAAAAAAAAAAAAAAAAAAAATCATATCTGGGCTTAGAAGAAACAAATAGGCCTCTTTGCAAATATATCATGGGAGGAAGGGGAAAAGGAGGAGGGAAGAGGCAGGGAAGGAAGAAAAGAGAAAGAGAAGAGTGGGGGAGGGAGAGGAAAATAAAGAAGGGAGAAAGAAAGACAGGAAAGGAGGGAAGGAGAGAGGAAGGGGGGAGGAGACAAACTTGTACTGAGCACCTACCATACACCAGGCACAGTGCAGGACCTTTTCATACTCCTTAAACTTTAAAACAATGCTGCAAGGACAGTATTTGCTCCTGTTTTACTGCAGGGGAATGGAGCTCAGAGACGTGAGGCAGCTTTTCGCTTTTTCCAAGGAACCCAGTTGGCAAGTGGCTTGCTCAAGAGTCAAACCAGACTGGCCTGACCTCAGAGACTCTGCCACCTTTTGTTCAACAAAGTCAGCTCTCAAATAATAAGAGTTAATGACAGTTTCATGGCTTTTTTTTTTTTTTTTTGTCTTAAAGAGGCTAAGTGAAGAAGATTGCGGGTGATACGGAATAAAGTAAAATTACTCTGGAGCATATTTGATAGAAGATGGCTTTTTAAGGTAAAAAAAAAATATTTTTTAAAAAGTAGGAAAAACCATAGTTTAAGTAAAAGGGACACAAAATCCATAACTTTAGTCAAGAAAGCATATATCAGATCAGTCATGAAAACGGGTGAAGCAAAATCAATCATGATTTATTGATTTAAAAAACAACAGAATTTGAGCCACATAAAAGTCACATTTTGTATTTGTCAAGAGAACTCACTGAAGAAAATGAATTAGCTTGACAGAAATGAACTTGCCTTGAAAGAAACAAATCATTTGATAACATCTATATTAATAGAATATAAGAAAGCCAAATGTGAGAAGTGGAGAAATTTTCCTAAATAAAACCAATGCTTAGAAAATGTTTTGTTTTGTTTTGCCTTTTCTTAATAAAGATTTTCAGTTTTTAAAAGAAATTTACATTTAGGATATACTCATAGAGAAATAGAGTTATATTGATAAGTGGCCTCTTTAAAAGGCACATAAATTATGAGACTATATGACTCTAGCTTGATAATTTTTTTTCTACATTTATACTATCTAGATCTATATTTTTTCCCAGAAAACAACATAAAAGTTCCTTTGCCTAGGATTGAAGCCCCAACACTCTCTTTATCTACGTGTCATCTTCAACTCTCAGGTCAAGGGCCACTTCCTCCAAGGAACTCCCACCAGATTCATCTCTCCTTTTTTGGAACTCCTATAGTATATCATTTGTACCTCTCTACCACATTTAAGGGTTTCTACCTTGGATTACAAACTTTTTAAAAAATGTTTTTATAGTGTCTCCTCTACTAAACTATTAGCTACTTGAGATAACCATATCCCTTTTAAAATTCATTATTATATATAAAACAATTATTACTAAATAATTGTTAAAACTGAAAATAAACAAAAACAAGAATAATATCATATGCTGACATTGAGGATGAAATGGTTATTCTCTTTCTAGTCTTGAATATTGCTTGAAGTTTGCTTGTAACTTAAAAGTTTATATTGGAACTCTTTACTGTCTGTACAAAAGCATTCAGTATCACAGAAAATCCAAATTCAGATATTCTCCCAAATTATGCAGATTGATTGTAGCTCTGGGTCAACAAACCTATTCCTTCAAAGTCAGCAAAAATACAACAAATTGCCAGCAAAATCAGGAATCCAATTATGTAATTAGCAAGTTTTTAATGAGTGAGTTTTGGTTCATGATTTCTTTGCCTTCAAAAATCCTATGGAATTGTCTTAAAACAGCCTTCGAAGGAGAGAATGGAGTATAACTAATGAGGTGATCCAATCACTTAGAAATTATCTGGTAGTATGATTCAAATCATTTGTCATTTCAGATAAACCATTTCTCTTCTTTCACTTGGCATAAATGTAATTATTAGACACATTATAGCATAATGTTTTCTATGTAAAGATCTTATAAAACTGCAAAAACAATCTAACCACAACCACCACACTCGTGGCTTTCAGAAGAACCCACCTACAGTTCTTATAAAGGTCAAGAAATAAGCATCATGTGTGGCCTACATAAAGTCCAATTCTATAGCTTAACAATTCTCACTGATATCCTAGCACTAAACAGCAATTTAATTTCAAATACCTGCTCCTTAAGGGAGCAGTCAGCATCATTTTTTTGCATTAAACAAACGAAGGCATATTCCTGTAACTTACCATAAATTTGGATTCAATTCCAGTTGGTGGTAGGAGTCAAAGTCATCTCGTAGAATAATGCTGTCACTATGTATTTCAGCTAAAAGAAAAACAAAGTAGAAAAGAATCATACTATAGCAGTAGATTCAGATAACCAAAAAGGTCAACATGCTGCATTTGTGAAGAATAGCAGTATTTTAAATTAAAACTGAGTTTTAAATGGGCAGTTGATTATATTTGCTTTGTCTCTAAACTACTAAGAGACAAGGGTAAAAGTTTCTGCTGTGTAGATACCTTGTCGTCTAGAAACCAGAGCCCCCAAGGAGAAACCTACCAAACTGTCAGAAGGCACAAAAGGCAGGCCAAGGTCAGTACCAGCCTACAAGGAGGGGCCACAGAGTGCTTGTCTCTCAGATCTTGACACATACACATACACAACTTCCAAGAGACTGGCCAGACAGATTCAGTGTCTAACCCACTTTAAAGCATGAAAGGGGATGGAATATTTTGGCTATTTATTGTCAGCTAAAGTTGCTGTAATTTACTGACCCGTTTTCTCTTCTCTTTCTGCTTTCTCTCATTCCCTATATTCACTCATTTTTTATTTAATATGTTTCAATTGTTAACATTTTTTTCTCTCTCAGAACTGCATAGGAGAAATTATCTACATGAATAAGTAAAATTCCCAAATAAAGCCAATTCAGAAGTCAGTGGAAATGCCAGAGAACCATCCATGGCTTTAAATATATTATTATTACACTGAGATTGTATTATATACTCATTTTTAAGCTTTAGAAGAACTTTGGGTATGCCAAGAGCAAAGAATATTTTCATAAACTGTTGAGTACATATTTCCACTGAATTGAGGGTAGAAAAGAAAACAATTTCGTGGACAGCTGCCATATAAGTGTGCTCGTTTTTAAGGTTGTGCAAAAAATGATAATTATTTCTACTCAAGTTATAAAAATTGAGTACTTTAAAAATCTTCTTGTCTGATTCCCATGGTCCACTTAGAAAGTTTGTTTCAGCTAATACAAATTCTCTGGGCCTTTATAATTTTGTTTGAACTAGTTAACAGATGCCTCTTGGAAAAATTAAAATCGTATCATCTGATTAACAGAGAAAACACAGGATTTTATTTTTTTCAAAGGTGTTATGTTATGTTTTTTGGGCTCACTCAAATGTATTTCTCTGAACTCACTGGGTAATTAAAATCACTTCCAAATATCCGGAAGCATACTTTCAAATTCTCTTTGGTGACATTTCCTCCTATGGCTGTCCTTGCCCTTTACACCAGGTAGCCAGCAGGCAAGCACATAATGAAGTCATGGAAACCAGTGAATCAGCATGTACTGCGAGGACTGGCTTCTCAGACTCGAAGCCTTAGGCACAAGAACAGGGAGAATATGGATACACACTGGAAAAAGTGCTGTGATGTATTTGGTGCATGGGATTTAATGATTCCTCTGAGCGATTAGATGCAGTGCCTTAAATGCCTACAGGGTACAGCTCTCTCTGATACCCAACCTGGCTGAGCTGCTGCTGGGCCACTGCGGGTCACCAGCCTGTCTTGGCTGCCAGAAGGCATGCTTCTAAGCGCTTACTTTCGTCTGCCAAAGAATAGGAGCCCCAAGCTGTAGCATTACATAAAAGTCGAGCTTCTCAAGGCAGATTTTCTGAAGAGCAAAATAAATTAATTGGGTTTATAGGTTGAAAGGAAAAGCCCAAGAGACAAATAACTGACCTACTGGAAGTCCCTCAGTGAGAGACATCTGAAAAGGCTGGAACTCTCTAGGATGATTTCTTTTCATTCTTACTGAATAGTATAGTGTAGGAAATTGCTTTAAAGCTCAAGTCTTCACTAACACAAATGAGAAATTTAACTCTTAAAGATCACTTGTTTTCTAGAGACTTTTACAAAGGCAATGTGTAAGCCTCACTGGATATCTGTTCATGTACTTATTTCTAAACATAACTATTCCATTTACTAGACACTTTATAAATTCATTTAACTTATTATTTCCATTTTACAGATGAGAAAATTGAGACACAGAGTTAAGTAACCTGCTTTATGTCATGTGGGTAGCAAGTGGTAAAGGTGAGATAAACCCAGACAGTATGGCTCCAGAATCTGTGCTCTTAACTATACAACCATGACTTAAGTACTGTGGGCTACTTAGTACATGACACTATGAAAAAAACCATGGAGCCATTTTAAAAAGCAGATATTTATTTAAACAAGCCTCATTTCAATTTTTGAAGAAATGACCAAATTACTTTTCTTTTTACAACTCAGTACTAATTTGAGCAGAAATCTCAGGTCAAAAATGATGTTAACCCCTCCACATTCATGGTTCCTTACTCACTGCCTCTATGCTTTAGTATTTATGATGGGTGGGAGCGCTGGGGAAAATTCAGCATTAGAACACTCTGCCAAAAGGTCACACTCAACAGGATCCCAAGAATGACACTCACAGGTGTGAAAGCCCTTGCGTGAGCCCCCACATGAGCAGCACGATGGTTTCCTTGGGGCGGTTCTGTGTTCAAGCATAGTCTGGACCTACATCTAATTTCAGCAAGTGGTCAGCCAATGAAAGAACCAAGAGTTTCCTCACTTCTATAACATCTTCCCACATAGCCAGAAGAGAGAAACAAGTAGATCAAGCACTAAGATTCATCACATTAGGGTCTTAAACACTTACCTAGGTGTGGGTGCATAGTGGCTTCTGTTGGAGCTGGACAGAGAGAGGAAGGGGAAAGATGATCGATTAGCAACAAAAGCAAAATCCAGTAACGAACAATCACAAATTCAGTTACAAAACTTAAGTCACACTAAATAAATCAAATGGCTAGAGCTTTTTTAGAGGAGTAAGAAGAAAATGCTAATAAACATCCTAAAGTAAGACGGCCAACTTCTATTTACATATTGTATATAAAAGTAATGGATTCCTCCTAGAACGAGTAGAATCTCTTCCATACAGGACGGTTATTTATTATACAGGTTTAGTCAGGCATCCCTTGAAGCACATGATATTAATGTGATGTGATAGTTAATAGCTATGTCAAAACCCTTTCTGAACACCCATTACATGCCAGGAACTGTGCTGGGCATTAGGGAAATGGAGACAAAGCACTATCCTTGCCCTAAAAGAGCAATACAGTGTAGTAAGTGTTATGGTATTGTTGAGAGGGTTCTGGGGTGAAAATATTGGGAGGACAAAATCATGGAATTGAATGCTAAGGAATTTGGACTTTACCATGAACATGTGATGATCTCTTAAATGTTTACGAACAATGGAATAGCATGGTCAAATATGCATTTTAAGAAGGGCACTCTGAAAGAGTATAGAGATAAGGGACACTGTCCAATTAATATTTTGGTTTTGTTTTTTTTCTCAAAGGACTTCCAACTCTGTGAAGAAACATTGTCAATTCACTATCTAAAAATTAGAATTCATGACATAGATATTTAAAAATCTTTTATATCTGTTAAAGAACATTTTCAGCTAGATATGAAAAAATTAGTTTCTATCATCATGGGCAGTGCTTCAGCTCTGTTAGGTTAAAATTCCAGACTTAATAGTGTTTTAAAGCAAGAGACTAATATTTGTCTTTCTTCATTTTAACATATTATACACATATAAAATACTTGCACTGAATTTTTCAAAGCAGATGCTATGGAAAGTGTCATGGATACAATTGTTAAAACCTTTTAGTGTATACATGCAAATGCTCTGAATCATCACCAGTTTATAGAACTCTTGGAAAAAATAGAAGACAATAAATTTAATGATCTTGCATTTTGTGCCAAGGTTTATTGGTTAAGTCACAGAAGAGTTTTACAAAGATTCGCTGAACTCTAATTCAAGATTTTCTTGAAACTAAAGGAATACCTGCCAATTATCCAACAATCAATAACAAAAACACAGCACAATCATGTGTTTTCTCTCACCAATAGCATGTTGCATATGAACAAGCTAAATTTGAAGCTTCAAGGAAAGCAAGAATTTACTTGCAAATTAGCTGGAAAAGTAAGAAAACTTATGTTGGAATTGAAAATTCTAGGATACAAATTTATAATGATTTTACACATTTTCCTAACATAAATCAATGTCCAGAAGATTTTAACTATAGTTCCTAGCATTTTTAAATTATATGCATAAAACTACAAGAAAAAAATTTGAACAATATCTTGATAGTATTAATAATTTTGGAATTGCTTTTCAATTTATGCAATATCTCTATGAATTCCACCTTAATAATACTAGGTTGACACAAAAATAAATGAATTTACTTACACAGATGTAATACTGAAACTCATATGTTTTTGCATCAAAGTTAAATCAGCTCTTCTAAAGATAAGGAACAAATTTTGTCAAGGTGGATGTGCATACCAATGAAAAATGAGTTTTTGATACTTGATTCCATTATTAGAAGACCTTTAAGAGGTATTGAACACTTGAGTATGTGAATCTACTTTTCAACTGTAAATTTTATAAAATCTGAATACAGACCAAGTCCTTACAATGTGCAGTAAGTATAAAACACCAGATTTCAAAGACTTGGTATAAAAGAAAGAATGTAAAATACCTCATTAACAATTTTATATTGACTACCTTATATTGAAATGTTTAATATTTTATATATTCTGTGTTAAATAAAATATATTATTAAATTAATGTCATCTTTTTTTGTTTGTTTTTTAAGTGTGGATACTAGGACATTTTAAATTACACGTGAAGCTCACATTATACTTCTGTTGGACAGTGCTGAACTGGAGGTGAGAGGGAGATCTGTACTGGTATTGACTAGGAAATCAATATCAAGGAGGAGGTGCTGGAGTCACGGAAGATGGAGTCACTCAGAAACAACGCAGGGTATAAAGAGAGAAGTGAAATGGGGAGGTAAACCTATGTTTAAGGGATAGGTGGAAGAAGAGGAGCTAGCAAAGTAGATTGAGAAAGAGTGTGTTCCATTGGGGAAACAAGGAAAAGAGTTTTAAGAGCCAAGAGAGTTGAAGTAGAGGCCAAAATAATCTTAAAAGAGCTGATATCTGTTGAGAACATCTTGTTATCAAGGCACCGTATTAAGCAGAGTCTGTAGATGAACCCAGGGAATTTAGCATTAGAGGCTACACTCTTAACTACTTTGCAGACTGCTCTTTCCAGAAGGTTAGCTGCAAAGGCAAGAAATGAGACTTTGTAGCACTGAATGCAGGACTTAGATCAAAGAAACTTTTTTTTTTGTCTTGGTGTTTGGTTTGTTCCTTAAGATATTATGGTAGTTTACTGTATCCAATATTAGCTACATATTAGCTACAAGAGGGATTCTCTGTATTCCTGCTTGGGGGTGGGGGGACGGGGAGACAGGGAGAACATGTCTATAAAATACAGAACTTCAAATAACCTTGGAAATATGTTAGATAAATTAAATGTAGAAAAAGTTATGACAATTATCAATTAGAAATATTTACTAGTCAATACAATGGTTGAGAAGCATAACCATATATCTGCAGAAACATTAATTAAGTTACTTGCTTTATTTTAAATGACTTTGGTGACTAAGGCCTGGATCCAATACAGAGAATAAATTGAAAGATGCTATACGCCACTTTAATCTAGGTTGTCTATCCAAACTGATACCTACCTTTTCTAAATTATTTTGGTGAATAGAATCTTTCACTGAACTACCTACATCATAATCATTAGGAGAGAGCCATTTAGGAAAGATCCATTTCATCAGAATTTCTGTGGGTGAAGGCCCAGAATTTGTATTTTTAAAAACCTCCATGGATGATTCTGACAGAAAGCCAGATTTAAAAATCACTGGTTTTAATCACACAATCCAGTCCTTATTTTTACATCATGCTGAACTGTTCTCTACATTGTGTTAGGTATTTTTCTCCCAATAAGAAATAAGCTCCTCAAAGGCAGAACATATGCCCACCTAAGACACCAGCCAAAGCAGGTAATAGTTTCTCAATAAGGACTGAATTGAATTGAAAGTTACTTCTTAGTCATAATAATGTTTTATGACATTTTGGAAAATAACTAACTAAAGACCTAAAGCTTTGAAAAATGCCAGAATATACACATAATATTGTTGAAAAGTCCTTTAGAATAAGTGGTCTGGGTAGCTTAAACACCCAATAAGTGTCCACCTGGATTTAATTAAACTTGACAAATTTAAATCACGTTTTAAATCACTTGCTAGGAAGTTTTGTTTCAATATATTTTAACAAATATCAACTACCTGAGATAACTAAACATTATTTCCTCAAAAAGAAGAACATACTTAGTACACATTAAATTTAGTAAAAAGAAAAGTACACATTTCCTTGAAAAAACATTCACATATGTATGGTGTAGAGATGGTCCAAAATCTAGTAAAGGACTGGGCCTGGGAAGCTTATTTTAATCATCTCTCAGTAAGCGACCATACATATGTAGTTTTCTATAGTCTAAACATATTTTCTAAGCCTGTACAAAGTTTACCATCTTTCCACATTTACTGGGGCAAATGTATAACAGAAAAATTAAAGTAGCCTGAAGAAGTACGATATAGTTCAATATCATTTATTATACTCCCACTTGGATAGTACCTGCCTTGCCTCATTCTAGTGAATGTGGATGAATTACTAAGTTCCTGTATTATGTAAACTTGGCACTAAGGTCTTTACTGTTCCCTTTATAAGTATAAAATGAATGCTTGCTTGAGAGATCCTAGTTTGTTGACCTCCCCAGTACTTACCCAGTGGTATATCTCCAAGTATACCTTTCCTGGTCCTCTGCCTTAGAGCTAGTTTTAGATTGGATCACTAAATCTTTCCAGATTGCATGAATGTTTTTATCTCAACATTGCATTGGTCTGTTACTGACTCTCTGCCTCTTTAAGGACCTTAGCTAGCCCCACTCCACCTCCCCTGTGGGCGCAGTTTCCCATCTCCTTTGAATCTGAAATTGCATGACCAACTCTAGCTACCACATAAAATTGCCAAATGGCTTAAACTAGAAAACCAGTTTAAGAGAATGAGAGAAACAAAAATGTTCCTAAAGAAATGGGCATTAGCTCTGAGGAACAAACAGTATAGAACACACTTTTAACAGAAATGTAAAAGACATCCCAGTTTCTTCCAGTGTCTCTGTGATAGAGATAAGAAAAGCAGGTCAGGTGACCACATTTAGAAGGTACTTTAAAATTTGTTTGAAAAAATATATTGCTTGTAGAATTTCCTTTTTACTCAACTGTGCTGTTCTGGGAATGATTTACTAATCACCATGAGGTATCATAAGAAAGAGACGGGAACTGCCTTGATTGAATACAAGAACTTCGTACTAATGCAGATTGGATAAAAACAATTATGTAAGGAAGAGTACAGGTGATTGATTATTATATGAAACAGTCATGGAAAGACCCAATTCATATCAAGACAAGCAGCTGACTATGCAAGGACTGACTGGGCCTAACATGAAAACAAGTAAATTTAGTACCAAATTTTTTAATGGAATAACATGCTTCATGGTCTCTTTAAACAGGGTTACTATTTATTTGTTTAAAATAAAGTAGAAAAAGTGTGCACTGACAAGTTTTTTGAAAAATGATAGAAAGCATTTAACATGTATTGTTAACACGCCTGTTTGCCTATGTGTTGGTGCTGGTTCCAGTATTACTCAGTGGGAATTAATCTGACCTTCACTGTGCTATGAAAAGAACCACAACATTACCTTTCATTTACTAAATATACAATCTCTATTATCTCCAGTTACTTAGAGTATCTCACAGATTATAAAGAGTACTTTATCCTTATGACACTGACATTAGACAAGAGAGCACTTGCTGAGCTTTGCAGATAGGAATGGAAGATCAGAACGTTTCTGTAAATGGAAACAGGAAACAAAAAATCTCCAATTCCACATTAGCATCTATGATTTCATTTGGATCTTGGTGCTCACAGTCATACTTTCTTCCATCACATTTTAATACTTAAACTATTGGGTCTTTTAAAATAAATGTCATAAACATGGATCTTTGCATGGTGTCTCAATATTAAACTGAAGCTGAATTTCTTCCCATTATCAGTTCAATTTGTCCAGGAGACAAATTACAGGCTAAAAGTTAAAAAAAAAAAAAAGCTTCATTTCTTAAAAAGCATTTCTGTGTTTATGCTCTTTCAAAAGTTGAGCCCACCGGAATCTCATAGATCACAGCAGCCGAGCATAGGCACAGTAGAAAGAATGAGGTCCTGTTTAGTTCCCCCATAGGTTATTTTCTTGACAAATGTGTTTTTTTTTTTATTTCAACTGACTTATTTTGGAAGGAAACTTTTAAGTAATTATGTGGCTTCAAAATACAGTAGTGCTAATACATTTCAGCCAACTTGTTGAACAAATTCCTCCAAAGGGTGGAGATTTCAATATGCTGAGCAGAAAAGGGAAGAATGCCTAAAAATGAATAGGGGGAATCATAAACAAGCTTTTTGATTACTTAAAAAAAAACCTTTGAGTCAGGCAAGCACAAATACACACACACTCAAACTTTCTGAGGTGCCCCCGTATGTGTGTGTGACACACACACACACACACACACACACACACACGATGACAGGCAATCCTTACAAATATAGGCATTACATTGACTACATCTCCTGAATCATTTTGGAATTCAAAGGCCCTAGGTAGTTTTGCCTCAGGTATCTCTTCACCTAATTTGAAATTCTAATGTATTAAACTTCCAAAGCTAAATATGACAAATTAGACATGGTCTATGAAGTTAGAATTTAATGAGGTATGAACCTAGACTTTCATCTCCCCAGGAATAATTTCTTTATTACTTTTTGTATTTTATTGCAGTAAAGCACCATTTGACCTTCAAGTATGATAATTAAACTTCCAAAAATGTTATAAATTTAGAGTGAAAATAGTTCTCCCTGTGTTCAGGAATATACTTATGATCAGTATAAAAGATTACTTAATATTTAAAGACAGCCAAATTATACACAGAATCAGCAATATTAGGAATTATTTTTCTCTTCCCTCCCTCTCTCATTTCCCTCCTCAATTTGATTTGTATCTCATAACAACTTATCATCTTTTATATGCTAAAATAAATGGAATGGGAGCAAAACCAAAATATATCTTTATAAACTATGATTGGGGGATAGAAAACTCTTTTAGACAAGATTCCACTATGAACTATCAATAATGAGACCTTAAACACTAAATTGTGTGACTCATTTACCATGCTCATGTCCCTGTCTGGAGAGAAAGGCATACATTTTACAAAAATTTGTCTATGATATGAATAAGTTTTTGATGAAAAAATCAGAATATAAGACAATACACCATTTGAATCATTGGTAAATTTTTATTTAAAAAAATTGCTGGGTAATAACTTTTTAAAAGTCCTAGATCTTTGAGATCTTGAAGAGATGAAGTTCATAGGTGAGCTATATGAGAGGAAAAGCAGTTATAAATTGACGTGGAACTGAAGCCCATGTGGATTTTAAGTAACATTCAGAGGTAAGAAGGAAAATCATTAGAACCAGAAGGAGGAGAAGGAGGAAGAGGAAGAGGGAGAAACATTGTAGCTAACGTTGGCAGAACTTGCTAGAGATTTCCCATTATCTATTTTCTGTTTCTTTATTTTAACTGGACTTGTGGCTACCAGTTAGAGGTCCATTTCTCAGACTCCCCCGCAGCTTCCTGTGACAAAGGAATCAGTTCAGCCCATATGAGGTGAGCAGAAGTGGCCTGGGTCACTCGCAGGCCTGGGCCATGCCCTATAGGAGTGAGCACGCTTCCCTGGCCCTTTCCCCTTCCTGCTGCTGCTAGGAGATGGTAAGTGCTGGAGCAGCTGACTTGGCCCTTAGATATGGAAGCTATGTGCTATGCACAGCAGACTCACCCTACCAGCCCTGGACCACCTGCCTCTGGATGCTCTGTGTCTAAGAAATAAACTTCTAGCCTTTTAAGCCACCATAGTTTGAGGTACTTTACTTACTCCTGAAGTACATAGAAGCTTAGTATACTCTAACTAAAAAAGTTAATTTCCATGGGCTAGGGAAAGGTTTCCTTTGGGGGAAAGATATTCTGCCTTTCCTGTTTTTATCTCAGTCAAATCCTAAAATCTGAACAGAAATTAAAGCTGATCAGTCTAGGGGCCGGCCCGGTGGCGCACTGCTACAGTGCGCCGCTTGAGAGCGTGGTGGCGCTCCCGCCGAGGGTTCGGATCCCACATACAGACCGGTTCCCGCTCACTGGTTGAGCGAGGTGCAGCACAACACCAAGGGTTGCGATCCCGTTGCCGGTCCCGGTCCGGTACGGGCATGACACTGAGGGTTGCGATCCGTTGCCGGACACGAAAAAAAAAAAAAAAGCTGATCAGTCTGGGTTCCTGTGAGTAGAGACTCTATCTTGTATATCTCTGCACCCCCAATGCTGAACACAACATCTGGCACACAGTACCGCCAAAAATGCTAGTTGAACAGATACTGAACATCAGTGAGGCATTACTGTTAAAACCATTGTTATCAGAAAATTCTAATGTTCTTCTCCGTTCCCTCCCTTCCTAGTCATTTGTACATATGTCATCTTCTTCCTTTTACCTTACTTTATATTCCTTTCTACTTTATGTACCTACAGATAAATTGTACAATTCATTTTGCTTTAAAAGAGATTCAAGGCAGCTTACAAAAAAAAGGCAGTCAACTGAACAAGACAAAAAAGTGGAGAAATCAAAAGGGATGACAAGTTAGAGGAGAAAAAAACAATCCAATGTTGAGATAAGTATGCAAGATGCATGCCCCATGTTTTAAGTTTGGTTCTGAAGCTATAAAATTACAGATAAGAGTTAGTAACATTAAAAGAACACATATTGCTCAGAAGGATGGCTATTTCAGGTAGAGACTTGATAGAAGTTTGTCCCACGGTTTCTTATAAATGGGACACTGAGCAATGTAGTAAACATCATTTGAAACAACATCCATCCAGCTGTGATTTTGCAGGGCTACTCTTACAGCCTATCAACAGAGGAGTGCATAATGCCTAAACACAGCTGTAGAAAACATTTCTGAAAATGTGGGAGGAGCAGATTGGCTGGCAAATAAAGAAATAATAGTAATGAGATGAAATTTTAAAGGAATATCTGCTTTTTATAGTTGATTCATTTCCTTAACTAATGTTTGAGTGCCTGCTAAGTGTCAGGCACTGCACCAGGTTCTGGGAATATAAATACAATCCAGTTTCTGCTGGATCAAGAGGTCCAAAGTGCAATAGATAATACACGTAGAAGTCATTGCATTACAATGCAGTACAGTGAACTAAACTCAGTTAGCAAGTATAAGGTGAGATAGTGATGAAAATAAAGATGATGGGGGAGGAGAGATTGAGCTGGATCTTTAAGGATGAGTGCAACTTCATCAGTTGGAGGAGGAAGTAATAAGGAGGTATTCTAGGGAAAAGAATTAGCATTTGTGAGCTGCAGTGATAGGGCTCAGGATGGCATGCTCAATGAAGTAAGGCTTATTACAGCTGAAATAGAGAGTTGGGTGCTAGGTGAGGGTAGGCAGTGTGGAGAGAGCCTAAATGCAGAGATGATGTTGGAGAGGCAGGAACAGGTCAGGGAGGCCTTGAAAGCCAGACTAAACTGGGTGCAAATGAGAGGCAGTTATAGGGTTTGAGGCTTAGAGTAACAAAATGCGGTTTATGTTGAGAAGCATTTTGACGGTGTGTGGAAGTTCTGAAAAAAAAAAGGCAGTAGGCATGGAGAAAAAAGAAAGTGTTGCTTTGAGAGATATTAAGAAGATTAAGTAAACCAGCCTTAGAAACATTGGGTATAAGCACAGACGACAGAAAGGAATGAGCAAAGAAATGTGTTACCTCAGTCTCTGCTTAGTGACTGGGTTGATTAAAGTCACTACCCAGAACTGCAATAATGGAGGCAGGTTTGCAGGAAAAATAAAGTTCAGTTTAGAATATACTGAATTCAAGGTACCTAAAAGGCATCCAAAGGTAGTGTCCAGTGATAGTAATAGCTAACATTTATATTTATGTGCCAGCCACTATGCTATGCACTTCATGATGACATTTAATCCTTACCACTTTTTTATGTTCCTTCTCAGCATAGATTATTGTGCCAGTCTCTTGGCAATGACAAGGGATGACCAAAAATGTTGGTACTATCATTTTCCCTGTTTCACAGATGAGGGAATTGAGACCCAGAAAGATTACATAGCTTGAAAGTACCAGAGCAGAAATTCAAACCCAGGCCTAAAGAGCTCCAAACTCCATGCTCTCAACCACTTTGCCTATTGACTCTCTGAGAAAGCACTGAGCAAGAGTACCGAGTTCAGGAAATGAAAATCACAGGTGTGAGTGAGATCACGAGGGACAACATACAAGTACAAAGAGAGGAGAAGCCTAAGGACAGAATCATTGCCAACTTCAAAATGTACAATGTGGAAGAAGAGGAACTCATTAGGAAAACCGAAAAAGAGCAGGAAATCAGGTAGGGTGAGGACCAGAGTCCTTTGGATTGGCTGGCACCCTCGTTGATTGCTGGTGACCTGGATGATGACAGTTTCCATAGAGCGCTGGCAGTAAAGGCCAGACGACAGGGTTAGTGAAGCCTGGGAACATGCATTGTTCTTTCAGGAAGCTGGAGTGTGAGGGAGAAACATGGGTACACGCAGTCAAGGACAAAATTCTTGTTCAAAGTTGTAGTAGCTTTGGCATGTTTAGGGGGAGGAGCAGGTCACTAAAGAGGAAGATATTGAAGCTATAAGAAAGACGGCACAATTGCTGGAGCAAGGCCTCAGAGGAGATGGGAGGAATGCTGTTTCACTGAGTTTATGTTTTTCTGTAAATGTGTTTTGGTTCTTCTCTTAAGGGTTTGGACTAGTATATCCACATCATAAGCTGTTTAAGAGCAGGATGTGGAACTGCCTTATATTGCCACACACCTCCCATGGGTGTGGTACAGTGTTCCACATATGCCCGCTGCGGACACAACACAAAATGCATAAATTAATACTAATGAATTCTAACTCTTAAAACTTTGATTATGAAAATCTATGTTAATTATTACATAAACAACTGAATCTTCATACGTACATTAAAAATTAGGTTGTATTAATAAGTTACATGAAATAACATTTCACAAGTCAAAATAAAATTGTGAGTTATGTGTGTTTACAACTTTGTCCCCCTTCTCCAAGTAATTGTATAGATCCAAACCTAGGCTTTGTCCTTCAAAATACGGGGGAATCAAGCAGATTATACAGCAGCATGAGTAGAAAGAACTTCTACGGGCATCCAAAAGAACTCAATGTCAAATTCTTCTCAGGCATAAATCTCGGTGTTTTGACTTTGGACTAGATAAAGCTGTCAAGGGGGAATGTATATAGCCCTTGGAACTGAAAAGAAGGCTGTTTAAATCTATGTTCAATCACCTTGGAATAAACAGCACCAGTCCAAAACACCATTTTTAGGAGATTAAAAAAGTAGCCAGACCCACCAAGAGCCAATAGCAAAAAATTTTACTGTGGCCATGTGAGTCAGCTCTTTGTCATTCTCCTTAATCTTGTCTGTCTTCAGGATCTCTTAGGGACACTTTTTGCCTACCACAGCCCCAGGAGGGCTTCTGTTCCTTCCCTTGTAGTGTAGTTTGTGAGACCTTGAAGCAAGATTGGAGGGTTCCTGGATAGTTTTCCCTGAGCCCCTTAATTCAGCTCTCTTTGTAAATGAGAAAGCCTAGGGATATCATGAACAGGAGTTGTGACTACTAAACTAAAATTTCAGCTACAAAACAGCCATGGGGAAAACAGATGTCTTTGACTAGCAAATGTTTAACACTGGGAAAATTCAAGTGAAACACGTTATTTTTTCCCTTCAACAATTAAAGTGAAAACGAATTCTGACTACTAGAGAGCAACAAGACTGAATTAATAAAGACTGTATTTCAGGGTTCTGGAAAGACATTTAGTAATATAAGCTATTGAGTAACCAAGGATAGTCAAGGGAAGATTTTGGTCAATCTGATGTACAAATTTGTACAATAATTGGATATAAAATGTGTTCTTAAAGTGCTGAGAAACATCTAAGTAGGTTATATACCCATTCACTTTATGGACTTGCTTCTTAAACTTTTCCCTCCCCTCCATCTTACAATTTAAGTAAACTCTCATCAATTGTTAATACAAATAATTTAAAAATTCCTAAGTAGTTGGAGTCTGAATGAAGTATATACACGGCCAACCACCATGATCCAACGGCCCTTACAGAACATATCCATACTTTCTACTACTCGTTGTTCTGAGGGTGAGGAACAACAGAAAAGCTGCTGAGCCTGGCAGAAAGCAGCCAAGGTTTTCTGCTCCAGCTGCAAGACTGACCCCTTTCCTCTGACATAAAACATTGGCCTTTGGTTTAGCCACTTGCATCTCCCAACAACAGAGAATTTCAGCGCAGTTTATACATGGCATGCACCCTTTGGGGGCACTACAGGGCATGACTGCTGTCAGGCTGCTAAGTCTGCCATCTGGCCTTGCTAAATAATCAATGTGTGTGTTTGCAGAGGGTATGCCAAGAAGCTCACAGGCCAATGCATACACACACATGCCATTATTCTCCCTGCCCCGTCCTCCACTGTGGTGTGTGCAAACTGCTGGGCCAGCAGCAGCCACGCTGCATGGACATGCTGACCTTACCTTCACACTGGCCACTTTTGTCTTAACCATGTTCATTTACAAGGATCCCAAATTGAGTGTAGTCTTTCCTAGGTTTTCAGGGAATTTAGGCAGTAGTGATGAAGATCTTGTTTACTGATGTTGTGGTTCCTAAGGGTTTCTAATGTTTAATTTTTTAAATTCAATAATCTACTTTGTATAATGAAATCAACATTAGGCTGTGAGTCCAGAAATTTGGATGCCTGCCACTTATGAGTACAGTAGTATGGATTTTGTCGAGTAACTTTCTTGGCTTCAACACTAATCTACAGATAAGGAGCCTACAGTTCCATGACCATAGCATAAATTCATATATTATGCCTCATCCTCAGTCTGTATATACCACACTCATGTTAGAATTTGCAACAGCACTCATTTCATGTGATTCAGAGGGATATATATTAGATCTGCAGCTCTTTCTAGGTTGTTCAATAATAATTCCTCAAAAGACTGACTTCTCCTAGTTCCTTTCAGGTTTTTAGTCTATTCTGAAATTGCCTCTATTCTTTGCTTTCATCATTTCTAACAGTACTTCACAAAACACTACCACATTTGTCTTTAAAATCACTTAGGGACATTTTGGATAATCCCTAAGATAGTTACTTGGCTAACTCCTTTGCCCCCTTTTTAGTCTTTGCTCTTATGTCATCTTTTTAATGAGGCTTATGTGACTTACCTACCACCCTACTTAAAATTTCAATCTGCCTTTTCCCCCTCTAACCAACCATGTGGCCTTACTCTGCCCTATTTTTAGGGGTTCCCCCTGCCCCTTACAGCATTTTCCGTCTTCTAACAAGGCACCACATTTATTCCCTTACTATGTCTCATATTTATTGTCTATTTCCTCTCCACTGGAATGTAGGCTCCATGAGAGCAGGAATCTTTGCTCTGTGGACTGATGTACTGCAAGACCTAGCCTAAAACACAGCCCAAACCATGGTAGGCAATCAATAAGCCCTGTTGAGTACTAAATGTTGAATGAATTCACTTTATTTTTACTGCTAGTGAATGGACCTAAACATCTTCCACTTCAAAACAATTTCAAGGATATAGCCTCGCACCTCAACCCCACCGCATCCTGGCCCTGACTACAGATGAGAAAAACTCAGTTCCTTGTCTGCACTGTGCCCTGTTAACAGAACGCAGCTGGAGATGTATTTACAATTACTTAGAACCTAAGAACTCAAGGTGGAGACCTAAAATCCTTGAACCTTGTCTATGTTGTGAGAGCATTGAGGGGACTCATTAGAGTTTAAATAAAAAAATCTGTGAACAATTTTTAGGTTTTTAAGTATAATGGTACATACATTTTACAACCTGAGATCAGTGAAAGGAACATTGTGTTGGTGACAGCCACACTGCCTCATAGTGTACCACAGTCAGGGTGAAAAAAGACTTTTTAGGAAGGGCAGTGATTTTTTCAATTGTAAAATGTTTAAGTAGATTATTCAGCAAACATTTACTGAGTGTATGCTTCATGCCAAGCATTATTAAGTGTTAAGAAAAACAAGAAAATTAAGTCATGATTCCTGCCCTCAGACAGCTCCCAGTTGGGGGAAATGAGTGTTTAAACAAATAATTATGACGCAACAGAGACACACCATGTTAAGGGAGTCAGGCAAATCATCACACAGGAGGAGACATGGGAACTATAATTTAGAATTTTCCTTCAGTTCCTGAGAAGTGATTTACTCCACCTGCCTCAGCAGGGCTGTTCCTCCTCCTTTATAAGTATAACCCCATGTTTGTACTTTTGGGGGGAAACTTGTGTTACATCTTTATAACTCAAATAACATAAGTTCACTTTAAAAATAATTAGAAAATACAGATAAGTTTAAAGAAAAAAATGAAACATTCACAATCTCGCCATACTGATCTACTTCTGCTTATTATTTCACACCAGCTGACCTTGCATAAAACTTTGCTCCAGCAAGATCCCTTCTCTTTATGATTTACTGAGCCTGTACTATGTGCCAGGGACTCTGGAGAGTAAGGTCACACAGATACAGCCTGATCCACTTCTCTATGATTCAAAAGCCCTTGTAAAGCCCAAGTCCAGAAGTGAATGACTGCTCACCGGCATTCTCTCCTCAACCTCCAGGAGCTGGCCTGGCACTCCCAGCAGGGCCTCAGTGTTCTCCCATTGAACATAAACAATTTCACAGAACATCAACTTCAGACAAGGCTACTCTGTGACTGTGATGATCAAGGTAGAAACACGTCCATGTCTTAATCACGTCTGAACGCAGACACAAGTTTAACAATGTCCATGTCACAAAGTACCAAACTCTCCTGGTGAGTAGGAGTGGCTACTGCTGCTTTACCAATTGCAGTTTTAGCCTCCCTCTTCTCTGCCCTTCCTACAGATAGATTTATTGAAATACCTAATTGTAGAATAGCCCGCACTTCCTGGTAGCATCCAATCCAGAGCAAAGCCCCACTTCCTTAAACCCTACCCCAAATCACCAAATACAGGACTGAATCTTATAATATCTCCTTTTGCAACATCCTCTTATTGAGATGCCAACATTTCCCCATGGTGTGCCTTCTACCCCACCGGAATGAGCATGAAACCCAACCTGCTCAACTATAGGCATGTTCCTGGTCGTGTTTGGCTGCAAGGTGCTGGGAGCCGATAAATACATGTGGAGAGGGAGAGGGAGAGAGGGTGGGTGGGAGAGAGAGAGTGAGACGGAGACAGAGAGACAGAGAGATAGAGACAGAGAGAGAGACAGAGAGACAGAGGTAACACATTCTTCTTCTGAGACTGTTTTCCCCTCTCGTTGCCCTATTTCTCTCCTTTTCTTTAATCCCAGGTTTTTTCCAAAGCTTTGACTTTAAACTCTGCTTCACATTTAGTTCTCATCTCATGTAATCTGTCTTCCCTTGACTGTCTAACTCCAGAGCGTGAGCAAGAAGCTTTCCACACTACAAGGCTGCCTCAGGTAGTCTACTCTGTCCTCAAACCACCCTCATCTATAGCCAAAATGCCAATAACCTTCTAATAGCAAAATCCTAAGGCCGTTTTCTTTATTATATATATATATATATATATGTGGGGTACAACGTTGATTTTCAATCATTGTGTAGAAAGTGTGGTGGTTAGATCAGTATAGTTAGCTTATTCATCATTACGATACACAATCATTTTTTGTGTCTGTTGACCAATTCCTCATTAGCCCCTCTCCCTCTTCCTTCCCCTCCCCTTTTCCACCTCTAGTTTTCTAAAAGTTCAAAGTATTACTGTGATTGTTATTTCTTTCTCTCTGTCTCTCTTTATTGTTCATTTGTTTATGGATTCAGCTCTCAGTTATGAGTGAGATCATGTGATATTTCTTTCGGTACCTGGGTTGTTTCACTTAGGATAATTTTCTCCAGGCTCATCCATGTTGTTGCAAAAGGTAGAATTGCATTCTTTTTATGGCTGAGTAGTATTCCATTATGGATGGAATAGAAAAAGAGGCCTTTTTCTAAACTGTGCTTCATCCTCTCCATTCTCTCAGAAGCATTTGACCCCTATCAAATACCTCACACTGTTGAAATTTCTTCCCTGAGTTCCCCCAGCTCTGCAGCTTGCCTCTTTTCCAAAGTTCCATTTTCTTCCTGCTCCTATTCAGTCACTAGCCTTCCACACTCAGTTCCCTCCTCCCTTCTCCTGGGGACCTCCCTGGATGAACACATTGCTTATGCAGCATCGGGATGCTGATGGCTCTCAAATCTCCCTGCCACCCTGGCCTGTGACAGGCCTCTTTCCTCAGCAGACTGCTGGAGAGTCCTGCAACTTCCTCAGAGACAACATGTTGAGATCCAATTTAATATCTTGCTCCTCTCCTGGCCCTCACTCCCGCTCATACCTTCTCTAGGTCTCTCTAACATATCTTCTTCTTTCAGGCCTCCAAGACCTAACTTAGGATCCCTTAGCTTCCTAACCGTGGCAGCGTATTCCACCCCCGACCCCCAGTTTTCTTTCTAAAACATACATTGCTCATATCACTCTCCTGTTTCACACTGCCTGCAGAATAATGTCGAACCCCTGTGCATGCAGCAAAGGTCCTTTATGATCTGCTCCACTCACCTACCCCAGCCTCATGGCTTTATAAGCTATAATGAGGTGCTGGGTGGCTTCCTCTTTCCTACATCTATCAGACTATTTTATTCCACTTGTTCATTCATTCATTTAGTACACATTTATTGGGTGCATACTGTGCACCAGATATCATGAGAGCTATTAGAGATTAGGTAATAAAAAGCACAGTTCCTACCCTCGAGGAACTTATATCTAATGGCAGACAGGTCATTGTGATCATGTTCTTATTACAATATGCAATAATTGTCAAATGAATGAATGAATACTCAAGTAAGTTACTCTCACTGTGCCTTTGTTTCCTAATCTTTAAAATATAGATAATAAAGTTCCTGTTTCAGAGGGTGCTGCAAAGAGTTGATGAGTTAAATGTTTAAATGAGTTGATGTTTGTAGAGTGCCTAGAGTGGAGTCTGACAAATAATAGTGTTGAAAGTGTTTCCATTTGTGTGACTATTTAGCCTTGAGAATTATGTATAGAGAGTTATATATGAGAGTCTCCTAGAACTGCTTGAGGGGAAGGTGGAGGGGAAGCAGATGTTTTTCTCTGGAGGACGTAATACTCAGAAAAGTAGGGTCCAGAAAAGTAGGGTCCAGAAAAGTAGGGTCTAAAAGCCTGAGATAGAACAAAAAGACATAAAAGGCAAAGAAAACTGGGAGGGTCTGGGGTGCAAATAACACTGAGGTGACAGAGTGAGGTGCATTCAGAGAGTTTTAAGGTGGAAATGAGAAGATGACAAGATATGAGCTGGAGGAGGCAAACTGAAGCCAGATTGTGATAAAGGATTTCCCTCGTATGCTGTGATTAGCAGTAGGGATTTTACGTGGAAGATAAACTATTTCTTCCAACTGAGATATTGAAGAGTTTTTAGAAGGAAAATCATAGAATCATATTTCCATTCTGGAAAGCTCATTGTAGCAGCTCTGTACAGGCACTAAGGAAATGGGAGAGGTAAAAACAAGGAGGAGGCTGTTAAGCAATTCCCAAAGGAGATGATGGGGCCTGATCTAAGGTGGGTCCGTGGAAATGGGAAGGAGGAGATAGATGGAATCTCCTCTCCTTTGTCCTTAAACAGCACTGAGCTTTCAGCACTAGCTCCCTGGGATGCGCTTCCTAACGCCCCAAGGCAAACTTAGCTACCTCTGTGATCCACTGATCTGCAATTTACATCCTAGCCTGTGAGTTCCTCAAGAACAGGAAATGGGTCCTGTTCTCTTTCCTATTTGTACTTAGCATTGTGAGCTAGGACCCTACGATGGAAGTCTTGCAGGTGCTAGATACATGCTTGCAGAATAAAGACTTTCAATGAATATTTTGTAAGAAAAAGGATCAAGATTACAGACTACCTAAGACATCACTAGTGTATTTTCTAATCCTTTTACTTTTTCAATATATTTAGCCGGCAATTCAGTCTCGTAATATTAGCTGTCCTCAAGCTCCACAAAACAAAATTTGCTTTGTTTGCATTAATTTAATTAAAATTAACAAACCTACTGAGTATAGTTGAAAGGCACTGTGTTGTGGTACATTGTGATTGGCATTTTTTTCTCTAATAAATATACTAGTATTCCTCATCCAGTGCATAGAAAATCATTACGTGTTGAAATTATGTTATTTTATTTGAGGAGATAATTAATGTTTTAATTAAAGGTAGATAGGGCCAAAATAAATATACATTTTATAGCACCAATTATTTTCATTATTATTTCCTGATGGCAGAAAACCACCATCACTCTTGTTAGTATTATTTTTCACCTTATCTTGGATGGATTGATATTATTTCAATGAATTAGGTGCTGTTAAAAAGCTTCATGTTTTCCTTCTGGTCCTCAGCTGTACAGCATTTTAATAACATCCATGTCTACCACCATCATGTATGTAAGTCATATAAGTCATGTTCCTGTGAAATTCTACTATGTAAACTTTTTCCCCCCTCACTGTTTGAGAATTTTTTCCCCACTGATTTTTCTTGGCTTTTTCTTTTCATTTTAAATGAACCCAACCCACATCATTCATTTACAATAAAAACGATTCAAAAATTCGAGGCTTAAAAGAAATCAGATTTTAGGTAATGGTAAATGTTAATACAATTAGACATCTTTTTCTGACACTACACATTTTTCAGGACACTAATGTTTACTGCTATATGGTGTTCTATATTTTCAGTAACATGGTAGTTTTCATAGTATAGAAAAAGATTTACGTCATGATAGAATTTTTGAGCCTACCTACAAAGGCATTATTTTCAAAAGTCACAGAATAAAAATCTATTTAACTGAAGATTACTGATAATATGTTTGAAACTATAATTAAGATGGAGTGTTCTGATTCAAGAATTATGTATGTAAACAATCAGAAGTCTGTGAATAATAATGATCAGGTACCCCATTACTTAGATAAACCCATATTGTGATGTTTATATCACAACTAATAAAAAATGATATTTTCTTGGTCCTTTTAAAAACCAATATAATTTTTCCTCATTTTTCTCCTAAGCCCATTAGATTTTCTTTACCAGAGAGATAATTAGTAGAAATTTCCTTTACATTCAAGAATGTAATCCTTAAGTTAACCAATTCCCCCAGAATATTCCGAACAAAAATTAGTAATACACCTACGATCGGTGAAAATGGCTTCACATTTACAGAGATTGACTTCAAATGTATTCATTGTCAAGATGCTTAAATCAAGGAATATATATATGTATGGCTGAGACAAAGTTGTATCCAATCTATCAACATTTTTGGAAAGACTGTTATATCCCAGGCACTATGCCAGCTTTTGGGGAACCAAAGACCATTAAGACATAGTCCCTATATTTCAGAAGCTCAGTCTCTCAGGGACAGCATTTACCACTTTTCAGAGGAAAAGTCTACATGAAGTGGTAAATGCTACAATGGAAACGCAAAGTAGGTAGAAGCTCAAAGGGTAGGAGGAACAAATTTGCATGGGAGCATGAATCCTGGTTTTTACCTTTTCATTGTGGTGTGTTTGTGTATACAAGGGTGTGCATGCATCTGTGAGAATCCGTATAGATGAGAGTCTGGATGTGCATGAGGCAGTCAAAAAGCAGAAGTCACTTAATGGTTCATGAGCCCCCTTCATACATATCTAGTATTATGTAAAATTTAACCTCAAATAATACAATATCTATCCACAAGCCTGAAATTAATAGTGCACACAGTTGAAACAAGTCCACAGACATTGCACACATGATTATGTATAACATAATCAAATATTAAAAGCAATAATCAGGAGTATTTTCAACAAATTTAACAAGAAATTTAAGTGGTAAATTAAGCAGATGTGCTTTTGTAGAATTTAAAATTACTATAGTCAATCTTCAGTATCTGCGGGGTATTGGTTCAAGGACCCCTGTAGATACCAAAATCCGTGGATACTCTAGTCACTCATATAAAATGGCACAGTATTTGCATATAGCCTATACACATTCCTTTTATACTTTAAATCATATCTAGATTACTGATAATACCTCATACAATGTAAATGCTATGTAAATAGTTGTTATTACTGTATTGTTTTTTAGTTGTATTATTTTTATTGTTGTATATTAATTAATTTATTTTTTAATATTTTTGATCTGTGATTTGTTGAGTGCATGGATGCAGAACTTGCAGATACAGAAGGCTGACTGTACCAAGATTTGTATTTCCAGGATAACTAAAGATAACTCATCAGAAAAAAATTATAAAAATAAGATAAATTTTCTTTTGGTTTGGTTTGCTCACAGTATTTTCAGGAGTCTATAGACCTTTATCAATAATTAATAAATAAATAATTATTAGGGATATGAAGGGGTCAATAATTCAATTTTTAAAGCACTATGATCAAGTAACAGTAATGAAATGCTTACTTAGTACATAGAACATAGGAGCTACCATGAATAATTTGGACACAATCATCAAGAACAAGTCAAATATGACTCTTACCTCCTTGTTCACACAACTGCTGGGCTAAAGCATCTTTGAAAATAACCTGGCCCCTGTGTGTTGCTGTAGCCCTGGAAATGAATAGAACAAGGTTAATTTAAATCTTGTAATATGTTTGTTATTAATATTACTTAAACTTTTAAAAAACCTTATCTTAAACTTCATTGCGTGAACATGATTTTTAAAAACGAGTGCATCTGAATAGGGATATAAATGAACAACAGAGTGAAGGTTTAAAGCAAGGAAGCTGGGCTGAGAATTATCTTCTGGTTTTACTTTATAAAGATATTGTAGCATTTATGGGCTTATTCTAAAAACAGCAGATGTGAATAAAGCCTAGATAGAAGAAAAAATATAGAAAGGATGCTTATTAAAATTTCTTCTTCAGGAGACCTTGATATAAAATGTTTTGTGGAGTAATAATATTAGCACTGGAGAAAGATGCTCTTAAGGTACTTTTTTCTGAAATCAGTAGTCCCCATGACACATAGAGAGTTGAGACGAGGAATTACATTTTTTTTAAGAAAGTATTTTTTTTTAAAAAAAGAGCTATTTAGAGCTTTCATAATAACAAAATCTGTCATAATAAAATATACCTTTTCCCAAACTGGGTCTAATTCACCATTTATGGGAGATGTGCATGTTTTACTGCCTCTAATCAGAGCTGTGCACATGGCTTGGTGAAAAAAATAACATCCTTGCAGCAGATGTATTATTCAATGGCTATAATAAGAAATGTCTTATTAAAGGAAGAATTATTTGTGCCTCACATATGAAATGTTTCCCCTCTCGAAAAAATTTTTCTGGCACAAAATGTATTATTTAAACAAATTTAAGAAAATCGTTTCTCTTTAAGAAACATTATTTTAGAAAATAAGCCATACACAATCTTAACAACATCAAAAACCTTAACATTAAATGTTGTCTTTAGTTTTAGTCAAAACCACTCTAGGACAAAAGTAACTTGATTCAGCCATCATGAGCAGAAGACGGGTGATGTCCAAGGTGCTGTGCTAGCTCAAGAGAGGGTAAAGTTTGGCCTCTTCATTTCCCCTCCATATGTCACCCTTTGATCAACATCTTGTGCTTTGCTGGGCCCAATAAGGTCTCCTGGCTCCCAACATTCCCTGTTCTGTCCCCTGTGGGGTTGTACCTTCCCCTTCCCCACACAGACCTTTCTGATTTCCAGCCTCATGGAATTGTTACTACCCCCCCCACTGACAGTCCCCCAGGACCCAACTCTCTCTGAAAGTCGTCATCTGATAAACTAATCCATGCTGAAGTGTTAATGGGTGATGTTGCTCCAAGCTAACGTATTTCAGCAGTGAAATATGTTATGCTGTGAAAATATAACACACACACACATACATGCTCAATGCTAAATTAGTGAGAGTTCTGAATGGTGGAAGGGAGATATAATTGGAGAGGAACGTCATCGGGCAGCCTTCAACTTACACCATATGTAAAGCCTACGGGGGAGTCAGTCCTTGTTGCATATTAATCATTATCAAAATTACACATAAATGGATGCTACCATTCTATAGTCACATATGTTTACAGGTTTTCCTTTGCTTTCAGCAAGCTGAAAACGAGGAGGACTAAACATAGGGCTAATCCAAACCATAAACGCAGCCTACGGACTTACTAGTCAGTACAGATTTTAT
Organism: Galeopterus variegatus; assembly: GCF_000696425.1. Lineage (NCBI taxonomy): Eukaryota > Metazoa > Chordata > Mammalia > Dermoptera > Cynocephalidae > Galeopterus > Galeopterus variegatus. Next base: position 445,981 of record NW_007726264.1, on the reverse strand, counting down.
GTCTAGATAAGACACAGTAATTTTATTTATCTAAATCCATTGTTTAAATCAATTAGGACAAGAGTGTCTGAGTTCACACACACTTCCAATACAGCAATCATCATAAATGTAGAATTTTAATGTGGCATTAGCTTTGGAAGGGACATATTTCCTGAAATCACTAACCACCAAGAAAAGTCTTTACAATGTACAATGTTGAAATAATTGTCCATTGCAGTTGTCTTCTTATTGTAAGTATGTAATATTCCTATCTTAATATTTCTTGTTGATCCATAATCTTAGTTGCCATTGTGTCAGTCTATTCTCCCTATGTACACGATGAGCCAAATTGTTAAGATAGGGTTCTTGCAGCAGAGGTTTCACCTTTTCTTTAGATATCAGAGATACTGAAATATCTTAGTCACTGCACAGTGCCTTGTGAATAGTCCATACTGTTTTCCCCATTATTCGGTTTCCTCAGATTTAGGATTTGTTGCTTTCATTCATATTCTCACTTCTGCTACTTTGGTTCAATGAATAAATTTTGTAAATTTCTGAAGAACTTTAGAATAACTGAAACTGAAGGAACCTTTAAGTTCATCTAGTCAAAATTTCTTTAGCAATGGTACTTATTCTTCAAACAAATATGGAATTCCAACATATAAAAGGAGGAGCCTTGGCTTTCGAGGCTGTGGGTTCCCCTCTCCTTATTCAACATGCTCCCCACATTCCCCAAATCTTCTTGGTGCACTTCTCTGGAACTCTTGGGGCTTTAGGAAACAGAGTTTGAAAACAGCTGAGCTAGTCGAACTCTTATAGTAGATGGATCAGGAACCTGAAGCCCAGAGAGGATGTTAACTTGCTGCATGCAGATCACACAGCCTGTTAATGGCAGATAGGACCAGACTCCAGGTCTTCGATTCTAGGCCTTGGATTCTTTCCATTGCTTTAGCAGTTTTCCAAATGTGCTCCACAGTGGTGCCCTAGGAGTCCTCTTGGGAGTCAGGAGAGGGAGGGGCAGCAGGGAGTGATCCAGGCACCATCCAATTCAGGGACATTTGGGCTTTATATGTTCTAATTACTTATTTTTGTTTGAAGAAAGGGCTCAGCAATTAAAAACTGCCATGAGCAGCACTGCACACCAGGTGCTCAATGCCATTATCTGAATCTTTAACTTGGGAAAAGTAGAAATAATAATAATAATAATAATAATAATAATAATAATGTGGCTGGTACATATAGTTATTATTATTATTACAACACCTATTATGAATTGAAATTTACCCCCTGCTAGGCACTGTTGTAGTGCTTTACATAAATTAACTCAATTAATCCTGACAGCAGTCCTACCAGGTAGGTACTATTTCCCCCATTTTCCTGGGACTCAGACCTATTGCATGAATTACAAATGTCACACAACTGGTGGTAAAGGCAGGATCTAAACCTAGGCCATCTGAATATAGAATACCTTGTTTTAAGCATTACATCAAACTTTCTTTAACCTGATTCAAAGACATGATGGTAGCTTTCAATCTCTTTTTGGAGGAAGAGCTTGCTTTCAGGGTCCAGTCTTTAAAGTCATGTCTTTGGCTTGTTCTCTCTACTCCAATCCCGCAGGCTATAGCTAAGCCCTTTAATTTAACCTCCTTTGGAACAAACTTCTTTTCTGTTTCTGGTTGAAACGTTGGCCACTTGGCCAGCAACTCTGTGGGATCTGTCTTTAAAAATAACATTTCTCTTGATCCCTTCCTTCTCCCATGGTTCTGTGTGAGTCCCTTGACTTCTAATCAGCTGACTGCAGTCCCCTTTCAACCCTTTGTTACATTTCCTCCAACAGCCCTCAGGACCCCTCACAGATCTCCTGTTCTTTACCAGATACAAGAGCACTGGATGCCGTTCTCAGTCACTCCACTGCCTAAACCCTGTAGGGAGATCCAGTGCATGTATGCTTGTTGACAGATAATCATCATGTGCACCATTTTCTTTACAGACCTTTAAATTCCTCAGATAACACTTTAATAGAAAAATGCCTCAGCCTATAGTAGGTGCAGTGTTGGCAATTTTAAAGATCTCCTTATTAGCACCTTATCTTGGAAAGTAGAAAGAGCAGAAGCACAAGTGACCAGCAAGAACATAGGCCAGGGGGGCGAGGGCTTCAGCCACAAACCCCTGACATCTACACCCCTGGTCTCCCATGCAGGAATGAGGGGGGTGCCACAGGCATCAACCCCGCCCCTCCTCCTTCCTCCTTCTCCCACCCTATTTCCTTCCCCCTCACCCCCAACTGCTCTACAACAACATCATAGAATGTAAAAAAATAATAATATTAATAAACAAACAAAAAATGAACATAGGCTCTGCTGCTTTAACCCATGACATGTCTGTGCAACATTCCTCAGTGTGTGGCTAACGTCAATAATGGCAAACTTACTCTGAACACTCTTAGAGCTATGAAATAATTCATGGTGGTTCACCCAGAGAATCACAGCATTTATTTAAAATCTTCTATGGAAATATATAATATACATTATATATACATATATTCAAAATTGTTCAGAATTAAACGACCCTAGAGGTCAGGTCCTCCAAATTTCTTAAAATTTTATTTTTTACATTGACAGATAAAATTGCATTTATTTACTGTGTCCGACATGATGTTTTGAAGTATACATACATTGTGGAATGACTAATTCTGGCTAATTAACATATGCATTGCCTCACATAGTTATTTTTGTGGTGAGAACAATTTATATCCACTCAGCATTTTTCAAGAACATAACTATAGTCAACTTGTTGTACAATAGATCTCTTGAACTTATTCCTCCTGTCTAACTGAAATTTTTTGTCCTTTGACCAATATATCCCCAACCTCTCCCCCACACTCCCCCCAACCACCCCAGCCCCTGGCAACCACCATTCTACTCTGTACTCCTATGAGATCAACATTTCTAGATTCCACCAGGTCTTCCAAATTTAAACCACAATATAATTTTCTGATAAGAATGTACAGCTATGGCATACGGTGATAGGCTTTATTCATTTTCAAAATTGTTATTTTATGAAATTTGTAGCTTTCTTTCAGGGGACATCCTTCAAATTTGTGGTATTAATAGCTATGTTGGTACTATTTGCACTTAATTTTCCATAATTAGCAACAGTTTTTCAGAAGAGTTCAGAAAATATCTTCATTGTTCACTGTTCTGAGGAGTAGACCAAATTTCTTAAATAAGTTTCTAATAAGTACTTATCATCTTCTTGGAAGATGCATAAAAAATACATCTCTAAAAAATGCTTGCCAACAAGAGTCCCTATTAAATAAGTAATTTTAAAATTTCTTTGGGCTGTTATAATCTATCATTTGAAAAGTTCTGCAAATCCTTCCAAATGAAGAAGGTTCATTAAGATCATTATTATGATCACCATATTCAATGTTTGAAATAGCCTTTGTTATAATTTTTAAACAGCATGTGATATTCTCATCTTAAATGAACTTCTAGAGCGACTGCCTGCCAAAGGCATTTAAGTATCAAGTGTACATTGTGCTGTGGCACAGTGCTGAAGCCTGCAGTCTGCAATGAGCAAGGCCAGAATCTGAACAGGCTTCAGATAGAGATAACAAAATTATAACTGTTACTTAAAGATATTAATATTCACTCTTCAGATACATATGGTCTCTGAATCTACATAGTTATCACGCTACTGGAATGGTAAGAATTATTAATTAAAAAGAAATTATGCCCCCACAAGGCACCTGTCATAATGACTTGAACATATGAGGGAATCAAAAATGTATTTTCAGTTCACAATTTGCTACAAGTGTCCAATATTGCCATCCAGTTTCTGAAGAAGGAATACAAGGAGGTTTTAATATAACTGTTACAATGTCTAAGTTCCTAAGTATATTGTTTACTCATTTCATGAATCAATTTGCTCACAGATTAACATAAAGAATCATACCAGCTGTTTTATTTTTAAATTTAGGGCAATGTTCTCTGCTTCTAGTGGTGGGTTACTTTTCCCACCTTCCTGTACTGCTTTACCAAAGAGGTCTGATATGTTAGAGTGTCTTGTCCAGTCACAGCTGGAAGAGCATCATTCATTAATCAGCAATCTGAAGGTAATCTAGTGTAATATCAGTATGTCTGTGCCGAGCCACCCTCCAGGAAATGTAACTAAAAATGTGGATCATGGGAAAAGAAAGAGTTGATCTGAGTTTGGTAAATTTGGTCTTCAGAGGAATCAATTCACTTGCAATGATTTTTGCCCTCTTTTCTTCACATATTAGAGTCCTTTCTAATTTGGTGATACAGACTGATGCTCATGCTCATTAAAACGAGAAATAAAACACAAAGGTTTTAAAATATGAGTAATGAATGAGTAACTTTAGGGAGAAATTATTTTTATATTAAACTCTCAACTTCAACTATGCCACGGCCATTGCAAAACGAATAAAAGCTTGCATATGTTTTCACAATGCTTTTACTTTTCAGTGATTTACAGCTCTCATTGTTTTGATCATTACATCTTTTATTCCTAAACCATAGCACTTTTTTCCTCCTGTCAAATGTATAAATATTTTCTCTCCCTGAAAACAACAAATTTTCTATATGACAATTTCTATCTGATGTAGAAGGCCTGTGTTTATCTGACAGTATGTGTTCATCCATGGTACTGTATACATTCAACCACATGTAGTTGGAACTCTGATTTTCACTTAAAGTGCTTTAAATAACATGATGAAGTGATGCAGTGTTGAAATAAAGAGCAATAATTTTGGTGAAAAAGCACTTGATAGTTGCAGGATATATAACATTAAAGAGAAGAAAGAACTTATTATAGTAGAATTTTACTCTTTGTAAATCAACAACAAAGTGGATATAGGGAGGGAAGATACCCACAAACAGATAAACTGTGTTTCATTTTGTCCACGTGCAAAAGGATGGCTCTCAATATTAAAAGGAAGGAGAAATGCCACATTTCTCAGGAAGGTTCACAGACTTTTAAAGTAAGGGTGCTATGGTTCAAATGTGCCCCCCAAAAGTTCATGTATTGCAAACTTGATTTCCATTGTAACAGTGTTAAAGAGGGTGGGAAATCCAGTGATGGTATTTGAAAAGTATGACCTTTAAGACGTGATTGGACTGTGAGGACTGTGCCTTTGTGAGTGGATTTATCCATTCATGGAGTAATGGGCGTGGTTCTGATGGCTTTACAAGGAGAGCAAGGGGGAAGGTTAACACACACTTGCTCAGCCCATCCTCCATGTGATACCCTGAGTCACTCACTATCCACAAGAAGGCCCTCACCAGATGTGTTCCCTAGACTGTGGACTTCCTAGCCTCCAAAACTGTAAGAAATAAATTTCATTTCTTATAAATTACCCAGTTTCAGGTATTCTGTTACAAGTAACAGAAACAGACTAATGTAAAGGGGAAGTTGATTGTACTGATTCAGGTATCAAGAGAAATCACTACAAAGATGTTAAACATCTGTCAAAATCTCCCAACTCACATTTTAGGAGAAACCTCAATTTCCAGGAATATGCAATTTCTTTAGAGAGAAAATAAAGTTATGTTTATTTTCTGAGAAATGCAGATTAAAAAATTCCTCGGCAGCCCTTATCTACCTCAGTAACAGGCCCAATTACAGGCTAGGCCATGTCTTCAATCCTCAGACCAGCTCAGCCAATAGTGGTCTGTCATAAACACGTGAAGCCAGCTACATTTCTAAAACTGAATGGAGGAGTGTTGTCTACAAAGAATGAACTGCTTTTTATTGTCTAAATGCTCAGTGGCTTCATATGGGTTTTATCAGGAATTTTCCTGGTTCAGAAAACTACAAGCAATAGATCCTTCATTATGTACAAGAACAGAAAAGATATACAACTATTGTTAATAAGAAGATGATGTTCTTTTTGCCTCTACTATAAAATTCTTCAACCAATCATTAGGGATCATAAATCTGAGGGTGCTATTAGCCTGCTTTAGGTGCTCATGCTTTATAGTCTGGCCCTCTTGACATATGATAATGCTCAGCAAATATTTTTTGAATTAATTTAAATTGTGTCTTCTATACTAAGCTATGTATACTCTAAGCACAAGGATTTTGTCTATTTCCTTTTTAATATTTTGTCTATTTCTTTTTAAAAATTTTTTATTTTACACAATGATTGACATATAGCAGTCCTGAAGTAACTGTCTGTGCAACAGATTAATGAATAGTCTATGTTACACTTAATTGGAAAGTTAAATGCTTCAATAAGTAACCAGCAAAAATTGCATAAGAAACACCATTAAAAAGATGATTAGATAACAATAATAGATGGTCAGGATAAACATTGTTATACGTAAGATTTATCTTGGAAATCAGTTAACAATAGTAACAATAAAGGTAAATGCGCTGAGGTACTTGCTTTACTATTGCAACATGTTTTCATCATTTAACAACTTCCACAGTATTCTTAAACCCACTGTATTCCCAAAATGTCTTCCCAACATTCCCAAAATGTTAACTTGCTTCAGAGGCATCCTTAGGCAGGGCAAGGACAAAACTTGTAAAATGGTACATGAATTCCAAAGGAAACCTTAGTAAAAATTATGTTATTCACTGCATAGTGAATTAAAGAGTGTGCATATTTGTTGAAACATCCATGCAAAGTACTCAGGTCTCATCTCTGCGTGATAAATGAGAGTACCAGTTTCAGATAGGGAAGAATGGGTCTGCATTAATTCCTTCCATGATTTAGGCCGTGTCATTTAACTCTGTGTGCCTCATTTTCTTAATCTATAAGACAAACGAACTGAACTAGATAATTTCTAAGGTTCGAACAGTAGATCTGGAATCAGAAGTTATGGGTTTGCACAACACCTTAATGATTTATGATGACCTTAGACAAGTGTTAATTTTTAAAGACAGGACTAGGAAACTTGTGCTACCTATTTTCAGGGCTGTGGTGAAAATCAGATGAGCTCTGTGAAATCATTGTAAAAATGTAAGGAATTACGATGATGATGTTCTGACTGATCATTTCAGAAAACATTGGTGCAAAATTGAAAGGGAATTAAAGAAATATGTTCTATAGGATTTAAGATCAAAAGTACTTTTTCATCTTAAAGGAGGAAAAAAGGGAAGACTGTAAACTCTAAAACGTTTTATGACTGTGACAAAGCTGATGAAAGCGCTACTAAAGAACAGGGTTTCCAACCTACTTAATTAATCATAGCAAATTAGGATATTACTGGAGCATTCTTGCAAAGAAATCCTGCCAAAGTACATATAAGGGTTACTGTGGAGGAAATAAGTTATAAGACAAGCTTCCACTATAGGATACAATATTTAATATTTTTCTGTTATTAAAATGATTTGTTTGTATTATGAAATTTTTAAATATAGAAAAATATTAATGAGAAAATAAAATTACTCATATCAATACCAAGGACAGATAATCACTATTAACATTTTAGTAAACTATATACCCTTGTTGTTTTCAGAATTAATTTATGAATATAAAGTTTTTAATAAAATTGCTTGCCTAAAAATCAGGTTTCTGTCTCTTTGTATTTAATGTTTATTATAAAAAGTTAAATATTAATTAAATATTTTTATAACAAGATTTGTAAAGGCTTAATAATATTCCATTGGATAGTCATATTATAGTCTCTTTAACTATTCTACTATTGTTGGAATTTTACTTGTTACAACATTTTAAATAATAAAGTGTATAAACCTTTGACCATATCTCTTGTATTATAAGATGGATTTCTAGGACTGGGGTAATTGAATTAAAGGCATAAGCATTTTAGGCTTTCATTATGGACTAAATGTTTGTGTCTCCCTGCCAAATTCATATGTTATAACCTAATCTGATGATATTTGGAAGTGGGGCCTTTGGAAGGTAATTAGGTCATGAGGATGGAGCCTTCATGAATAGGATTAGTGCTCTTACAAGAAGAGACCAGGGGAGCTTGCCTCCTCTCTTTCTGCTCTATGACATGTGAGGATACAATGACAAGAAAACCATCTGCAAAGTAGGAAGCAAAGTGGGGCCTCAGTGACACCAGATCTGCCAGCACATTGCTCTTGGGCTTTCCAGTTTCCAGAACTGTAAAAAATAAATGTCTGTTGTTCAAGCCTCCCAGTCTGATATTTTGTTATAGCAGCCCGAGCAGACTAAGATAGTCTTGATCCACAGTTTCATGTAGTATTTCAGGAAAGGTTACCAATTTCCCTCTCTCCATCAGCGTACAAGTATACCCCTGCCAGCATTGAGAATTATCAGCCTATCAGTTTTCTTTCCAAAGGTGCCATGTTACTCTTAATTTCCATTGATTAGTAGGGATAATATTTTGCATGTTTATTGGTTACATTTTTCAGCTTTGGGAATTATGTGTCCACAACCTTGTTAATTTTGCTATGGATTTTAATGATTTTCTAATTGATTACAAGAGCTCTTTAAATATTAAGGCTATTAACTTTCTGCTATATTTGCTGTCAATATTTTTAATGCAGTTTATAATTGGTCTTTTACTGTTTTTATAGTTTTTAAAAAATTAAATAGTTTTGAATTTTCATGTAATTTTACCATTGAATCTATTCCCTTTGAATTTTCTCCAGGACTTTGAGGATTAGAAACTCTTTCCCATTCTAAATGCAGCTAAATAGATATTTGCATGCATTTTCTTTGGGGATTTTTTTCTATCCATCTATAAACTTATTTTGGTATACGTGCATTCAGCAGGGATTTGAATTTATTTTTTCCATTTATTTAAAAAATATTCTAGCACATTTTATTGAAAATTTTTCATCACTCTATTTATTATGAAACCTTTTCTATATTATTTTTTAAATATCTACCAGAGTTATTTTCTGAAATATTTATACTGTTCATTGATGCAAAAGTCTTTGACAAATTTCTACACTAAAATCAACTATATGAATAAAGTTATCCCAGAACTGGGAATTACATTTTCTAACTTGATTAGAAATAAGCAGTGCTTATATTAGCCATAATTGAATGATAAACATAAAGTGAAAATGTACAGTGAAATTTTCAAACCTGCATATTATGCTTATTTCTAGTTGTTCAATATCAGTTGATTCAGATAATTTCAAGTAATAACTCCTTATGGCAGTCTGAGAATACAGACTTGTCAGTTGAGCATTCATGCGGGTGAAATGAAATAAGTTTCAGGAAAATATATTAAACCTGAGCCGCCTTCTCCAAAATTATTGAACAAGAGAGGGTCTGCAATTGAGACATGAGGCATAATGTAAGGGATTCAAAACAAGAAGATAGAGAGAAAGCCTCTGGCATGAGAAGGGCTGCCACATACTTCCTACTTTTTTACACACATTATCAAGAAATTGAAAACCGACAAGGATAAAAAGAAGATCCTAAAAGTTTCCAGGAAAAGAAAAAAACAATAACTTTCAAAATAAAAATAAAATTCTTTCAGGCAATTACTATACTGAAAGCCTTCAAAATTTTTCAGAGAATATTATTTTTAATGTGACATTCTATCTCTAACCAATCTATCATTCAAATGTAAGGAATCAAACATTTTACCTCCCATGTACAATTTCTTGGGAAGCAATCAAGAAAGTGCTCCAATAAAACTAAAGGCATCAAATGAGAAAGAAAAGCAATCATTAATTCTAGGAAAAAGGAAAAGTTCACAAAGAAATTTTAAAAATCATAATATACCACTTGATTCTGTAGTGAAAAATATTTTTGTAACCATTAATTGAGATACTGATGATTGATTTTATTAAAAATGTGATATTTATATCAAAAGGATAGGTGTTGAAGTTGTGTGTGAGAGGAAGGAATGGTTTAAAAGAGGTGTATTTTCTACACAATATTAAGTCACTGGTTTAAGCATATTATATAAAAACATGCAAATCAATACTAGAAGCAGCAGCTAAAATGATGACAGTGGCTTACTCTGGGAGGATTATTGGAAGGGGTGGAGAAGAAAAGTCTTCCTTCTTATTACAAGCCTTTTTCCATTTTATGTTATTTAAAAATTTTTTGAGAGAAATAAAATTTAATTTAAAAATAAATTAATGCCAGAGCAAGCAGAAGGAGAAAAGTAATAAAGATCAGAGAAGAAACAAATGAAACAGAGAATGGAAAACCATAAGGAAAATCAAGGTTCTCTGAAAAGAGCAACAAAGTTGACCAACCAAAAAGAGAGCAGATGTAATAAATCAGGAATGAAAGAGGAGACATTATTATAGACTTTATACAAATAAAAAGGTTTATAAAAATACTATGAACAACTATTTGCCAAGAAATCAGATAGCCAAGATGAAATGGACAAATTCCTAGAAAGACAAGACATAAAGTCCTGAAACTGACTGAAGAAGAAATTGAAAATCTGAATAGACTTATAGGAAAAGAGATTGAATTAGTAATGAGAAAAACTTCCTGCAAAGAAAATCTCAGGCCATAAACCTTCACTAGTGAATTATACAAATGTTAAAAGAGGAATTAATCCCTCACAATCAAGGACATCAATCCTTCACAAACTCTTCCAAAAAACAGAAGAGGGAACTTTCTCCAATGCATTCTGTGAAGCCAGTATACCCAAACCAGACAAAGACATCAAAAGAAAACTACACAAATATATCTTATGTATATAGTCACAGAAATTATCAACAGAATACTAGCAAACCAAGCACAGCAACATACAAAAAGAATTATACACCATGACCAAGTGGGATTCATTCCAAGAATGCAAGGTTGGTTCAATGTGCAAAAATTAATCAATATAATCCATCATATTTATAGAATAAAAGTCAAAAAAATACATATCTCAATAGGTGTAGAAACAGCATTTGGCAACTTCCTATGCCCTTTATATTATAATCACTCAGCAAACTAAAAATACAAGGGAACATCTGCAACCTCATATATGCCATCTACAAAAAAAAAAAAAATGATAGCCAACATCATACTTATTGGTGAAAGACTGAAATCTTTCTCCCTAAGATTATGAACAAGACAAGAATTTTATTCTTGCCACTTCTATTCAATATTTTACTGGAGTCATCTAGGCAGGGCAATCAGGCAAGAAAAAGAAATAAAATGCATCCAGATTGAAAAGGAAGAAGTAAAAAGATCTTTGTTTGCAGATGATATGATCTTGTATAGAGAAATGCTAATCAACCCACAAGAAAACTATTAGAGCTAAGAAATAAGTCTAGCGAGATCGCAGAATACAAGACCAATATACATGAATAATTTGTTTTTCTATGCACTATTAAATAGCCCCCAAATAAAATTAAGAAAACAATTCAATTCATAAGAGCATCAAAAAGAATTACTCAGAAATAATATACCAAAAGAAGTGTAAGACTGATACATGACAAACTACAAAAAAACTGTTGAAAAAATTAAAGAAGATTTAAATAAATGGAAAAACATCCCATGTCCATGGATCAGAAGACTTAATAACGTTATGATGACAATACTATCCAAATGAACCTATAAATTCATCATACTACGTCTCAAAATTCCAGCTAGGTATATTCCAGAAAGTGACAAGATAATTCCAAAATTCAAAACAGTCTTGATAAAAAAGAAAGTTGGAGGACGCGCACTTCCTGATTTCAAAACTTACTATAAAGTTACAGTAATCAAGACAATGTGATTTTGTCATAAAGACAAACATATAGATAAATGGAATAGAATTGAGAGTCCCTAAATAAAGATTTACAATTATAGTCAGTTAATTTTTGACAAAGAAGCCAGGACAAATCTGTAAGGAAATGGTTTTTAGTCATCTGGATATTTACATGCAAAAGAATAAAGTTGGACCCCTACCTCACGCCATATATGGAATTTAACTCAAAATGGATCATAGATTTAAATGTAATAACTAAAATTACAGAGCTCAAAAAAGAAAACCATACAGTAAATCTTCATGACTTGGGATTTGGCAATGGTTTCTTAAATACAACATGAAAAGCACAAGAAAGAAAGAAAATGTAGATAAAGAGGACTTCATTAAAATTAAAAACTTTTGTGCAACAAGGGATACCATCAAGAAAGTAAAAAGACAACCCATAGAATGGGAGAAACTATTTGAAAATCACATATCTAGAGGACTTTTATCCAGTATATATGAAGAACTCTTACAACCTAATAAAAAACAACCCAATTTAAAAATGGGCAGAATTTTAATAGATATTTATCCAAAGAAGACATACAAATGGCCACTAAGCACATGAAAAGAGTTAAACATCATAGGTCATTAGGGAAATGCAAGTCAAAACTACAACAAAATACCATTCCAACCCCACTAGTAAGTGTTGCTGAGGATGCAAAGAAATTAGAACCCTCATATATTGCTGGTGGAAATGTAAAATCATGTAACCACTTTGAAACATGGCTTAGAAATGCCTCAAAATGTTAAACATTGAGTTACTGTATGACCCAACAGTTCCACTTGAAGGTATATACCTAAGAGAAATGTAAACATATGTTCACACAAAAAACTGTGTACACAAATATTCTTAGAAGGATTATTCGCAATAAACAAAAGTGGAAACAACCTGCATCCATCAACAGATGAATGGCTAAAAAGAATGTGGTATATCCATATAAAAGAATATTATTCAATGATAAGAATGAAGATTCATGCTACAATGTGGATGAACCCTGAAAACATACTAAGAGAAAAAAGCCAGTCAGAAACGGCTACGTACTGTATGATTTAATTTATATGAAATGTCCAGAATAGGCAAATCCATAGAGATGGAAAGTAGATTAGTGGTTTCTAGGGGATGGGGGGATGGGGAAACAGAAAGCAACTGCTAATAGGTATAGGGTATATTTTGGGGGTGATGAAAGTGCTCTGAAATTTTTGATAATGATTGCACAACTCTGTGGATATACTAGAAATCACTTAATTGTATACTTTGAATAGACGAATTTTTAAATTTTTCTTTTTAATTGACATAATAATTGTACATATTTATGAGATACATGTGATATTTTGATACATGTATACAGTGTATAATGATTAAATCAGGGTGATTAGCAAATCCATCGCCTCAGATATTTATCATTTATTTGTGTTGAGAATACTGAAAATCCTCTCTTCTAGCTACTTTCAAGTATGGAATAAATGATTGTTAACTATAGTCACCCTACTGTGCTATAGAACACTAGAACTTGTTCCTCCTGTCTAACTGTAATTGTGTACCCATTAACCAATCTCTCCCTGTCCTCCCCTCTGCCTACCCTTCCCACCCTCTCATAACCAACCACTATCCTACACTCTACTTCTGTGAGATCAGTTTTTTAGCTACCACACATGACTGAGAACATGCAATATTTGTCTTTCTGTATCTGGCTTATTTCATGTAACATGATGTCCTCAGGGCTCATCCGTGCTGCCACGAATGACAGGATTTCATTCCTTTTTTCACGACTGAATAATATTTCATGGCGTATATATACCACATTTTCTTTATCTGTTTATATGTTGATGGGTACTTGGTTGATTCCATATCTTAGTTATTATGAATAGTGCTGAAATAAACATGAGAGTGCAGATATCTCTTTCACATACTGATTTCCTTTCCTTTGGATATATAACCACCCAGTACTGGGATTGCTGGATCATATGGTAGCTTTATGTGTAGTTTTTTGAGTAACTTCCATAATTGTTTTCCATAATGGCTGTAATAATTTATATTCCCACCAACAGTGTATAAGAGTTCCCCATTCTCTGCATCCTCACCAGCATTTGTTATTTTTTGTCTTTTGGATAGTGGCCATTCTAACTGGGGTGAGATGATATCTTATTGTAGTTTTGATTTGCATTTCCCTGATGATTAGTGATATTGAGCATTTTTCATGTATTTGTTAGCCATATGCATGTCTTCTTTTGAGAAATATCTATTCATACCATTTGCCCATTTGTTAATCAAATTATTATTATTATTATTATCTACTGTTGAGTTGCCTTAGTTCCTTATACATTCTGGATATTAATCCCTTGTCAAATGGATAGTTTGCAAATATTTTCTCCCATTCTGTAAGTTGTTTCTTCACTCTGTTGATTGTTTCATTTGCTGTGCAGAAGCTTTTTAGTTTGATATAATCCCATTTGTCTATTTTTGCTTTTGTTGTCTGTGCTTTTGAGGTCTTATCCAATGTTCTAAAGCATTTCCCCTATGTTTTCTTTTAGTAGTTTCATAGTTTCCAGTCTTATATTTAAATGTTTAAGCCATTTTGGGTTGATTTTTCTTACATGGTGAGAGATAGGGGTCTAGTTTTATTCTTCTGCATATGGATACCCCATTTTCCCAGCACCATTTATTGAAGATACTAACCCTTCCCCAATGTATTTTCTTGCCAAAAATCAGTTGGCTGTAAATACATGAATTTATTTCTGGGTTTCTGTTCTCTGCCATTAGTCTCTAAGTCTGTTTTTATGCCAGTATCATGTTATTTTGGTTACTATAGCTTTATAGTGTATTTTGAAGTCAGGCAGTGTGAGAACTCTAGCTTTGTTCTTTTTGCTCAGGATTGCTTTGGCTGTTTGGGGTATTTTGTGGTTCCATACAAATTTTAGGATTCTTTTCTATCTCTGTGAAGAGTGTCATTGTTATTTTGATAGGGATTTCATATTAATCACTTTGGGTTAGATGATCATTTTTACAATATTAATTCTTCCAATCCAGGTGAATAGGATGTCTTTCCATTTTTTGTGTGTCCTCTTCAATTTCTTTCATCAGTGTTTTACAGATCTTTAACCTCCTTGGCTAAGTTTGTTTCTAGGTTTTTTTTTTTTTTTTTGAGCTTCTATAAATGGAATTGCATTCTTGATTTTTTTCAGATCATTCACTATTAGCATCTAGAAACACTGCTTATTTTTATATGTTGATTTTGTACCTTGCAACTTTACTGAATTTGTTTAACAGTTCTAACAGTTATTCTGGTGGAATCTAGATTTTTCTAAATATAAGATCATGCCATCTGCTAACAGGAATAGTTAGACTTTATACTTTCCAATTTGGGTGCCCTTTATTTATTTTTCTTGCCTAATTGCTCTTGCTAGGACTTCCAGTACTATTTTGAATAAAAGCAGTGGAAGTGGGCATCCAAAAGGGTGAATTTTATGGTATGTGGATTATATCTCAATAAAGCTGTTATTGAAAAAAATAAAATTGGAATATATTTTGGAAGGCTGTAGATAAGCTAATAGTAGATAGAAACATATATCTAAGGACAGTCAGGTGTGTTTTGGGGGCATCTCTATTTTCTTGAGGCTGATGTTATAATAGACAAAAGAAGTGTTTTGTTGCTTGAAACATCTGTAGAACAGAATGAAATCAGTATATTTTTAATGCTGTTATTAGTCGATGCTTCATTAAAAAGAATGCAGTAGGTGGCCCAAGGAAACTATAAAGTCTCAAATTGCAACCAAATTTCAATTAAACCAATTTTAATTTCTACATATTATATGCAACTTTGAGCCAAGGGAAAGGACAATTTTTCTTTTGTGACGTATAAGTAGTTCTTTTCTTACCTGCCTCTGGACACATTTAGATGAAAGAAAACACATTAAATTATTGATGTAATGATTACTTGAGTGTCCTCTTAAATTATCTAGCATATTTACAGTAAAGCCTTTTGGCCCTGCTCAGGTAAGGCTACAGCTTTTACAGTACATTCTAAAGCAGTGATGTGTATCATTTTGTGATAAATTCTGGAACTGAAGTAACCAAAATGAACGCTTAGGATGTTGTCTGAATGAAGGCTGATTCTTTTTTTCTGTGCCCTGCTCACCTAGAAATATACTTCTTCAGGTCTGTACAAAACCAGAATTGTACTGAATCTCCTTAGCGTTTCATACAAATTCCAGTGTTGCCATGTTGCTGGAGTGTCCAGGTGGGATTCCTGGTGATATCACCAGTTTTGTTACTAGTGAGCCCGATTTTGTAATAGTGCAAGTTCTAGCACAAGTCTAATAAGAACCGTTTAGTAATCTAATGAAAAACACAGTGGCCCAGTGAAAAATACAAAATTCTTCCAGGTGTAATGCTCAGGAAGATGCATTCCATATCAAAATTACAATATTTACACTGAAACTACTGTTTACCACATTGAATATCATACATTTTGACATTAACATGATAAGAAATATTTCAAATTTGGCTCATGTCTAGGGCTTTAATTATATGCAATATCCCCTAATGCCAACTAATATTTTCTATTGAAATCAATTTATATGGAACAGTCAAAACCAGCTTCCTGCATTGCTTTGGGCAAAGGAGAAAAGTAAGATTTGACACACGTACTCTGTGGTAGACATTTGTATAAATGGTCTTCACAGACTCAAGCTAAGTATTAGCTTTAGGAAAGTTGTCTTGTCTGACTCACATTTTCTATGAGTTTACTGTCTGACTAACACAGCCCTTGGGGCTGGGAAAGTTGTGCGTGCTGTTTTTGTTTGAAAGACCTTTCCTGTAATTGATCACAATATTATTAGAGAAAACCCAGTGTGGATAAATGTGAGTTGATGGAAATATAAGGTGTAAACATCAAAGTTCAAAGACAGAATCATAGCACGAAGGCCAGGGATTCCATAAAACGGCAAAAGAGATTGAATCAATTAATCAGAAAATTAAATATTTTGGAGTTGAATTACATTCTTCACAAATTGTTTCCATTCCTTTGCTGGGAAGATAAATCATCCAATTTCAAGAACCCCCTTTTAAAAAATAATTTAATTTAATTTAATTTTACTTCTCAAAATACATTGTACTTGATTTTCATGCCCCTTTACCCATTCCTCTCCACCCTTCCCCTCCCCCTCCACATCGTATCTGTGTACTTGGCTTAAATAGTTCAAGGAATTTTTGTGGTTATTCTGTCTTCTTCCCCCCACCCTTTATTTGTTTTGGTGTTTATTTATTTATTAATTTTTAGCTCCCACAAATAAGTGAGAACATGTGGTATTTCTCTTTCTGTGCCTGACTTGTTTCACTTAATATAATTTTCTCTAAGTCTATCCATGTTACTGCGAATGGTAGTATTTCATTCTTTTTTATAGCAGAGCAGTATTCCATTGTGTAGATGTACCACAGTTTCCTTATCCACTCCTCAGATGATGGATATTTCGGTTGGTTCCAGCTCTTGGCTATTGTACATAGAGCTGCAATAAATGGTGGAATACAGGTATCCCTTTGGCATGATGATTTCCATTCTTCTGGGTATATTCCCAGCAGTGGGATCACTGGGTCATATAGTAGATCTATCTGTAATTGTTTGACGAAACTCCATATCATTTCCCATAAAAGCTGCACCATTTTGTGGCCCCACAAACAGTGTAGGAGAGTTCCTTTTTCTCCACAACCCCTCCAGCGCTTATCATTCTCAGTCTTTTGCATATTAGCTATCCTAACTGGAGTGAGATGGTATCTCAGTGTGGTTTTGATTTGCATTTCCCGGATGCTGAGTGATATTGAACACTTTCTCATGTGTCTGTTGGCCATTCGTAAATCTTCCTTTGAGAAATTTCTGTTCAGCTCCTTTGCCCATTTTTTAATTGGGTTATTTGGTTTTTTGTTGTAAAGTTGTTTTAGTTCCTTGTATATTCTGGCTATTAATACCTTGTCAGATGTATATTTAGCAAATATTTTCTCCCACTCTGTTGGTTGTTTTTACTCTGTTGATTTTCTTTTGCTGTGCAGAAGCTTTTTAGTTTGATATAATCCCATTAGTTTATTTTACCTTTAGTTTCCTGTGCTTTTTGGGTCCTATTCATGAATTCTGTACCCACTCTTATTTCCTGGAGTGTTTCCCCTGTTTTCTTTAAGGAGTTTTATTGTTTCAGGGTGTATATTTAATTCTTTAATCCATTTTGAGTTGATTTTGATATATGGTGAAAGATAAGGGTCTAGTTTCATTCTCCTACATATGAGTATCCAGTTTTCCCAGCACCATTTGTTGAAAAGGTGGTCTCTTCCCCAGGTTGTAGCCTTTCTGCCTTTGTAAAAAATCAGATGGCTGTAGACA
Source organism: Galeopterus variegatus (assembly GCF_000696425.1). Lineage (NCBI taxonomy): Eukaryota > Metazoa > Chordata > Mammalia > Dermoptera > Cynocephalidae > Galeopterus > Galeopterus variegatus. The sequence goes on along the minus strand of NW_007726264.1, from coordinate 427,965 downwards.
TATGGGTCAATTTCTGGGTTCTCTATTCTGTTTCATTGATCCGTCTATCTGTTTTTGTGCCAGTACCATGCTGTTTTGGTTATTGTAGCTTTGTAATATAGTTTAAAGTCAGGAAGTGTTATGCCATCAGCTTTTCTTTTTTTGCTCAGGATTGCTTTGGCTATGTGTGTCTTTTGTTGTGCCACATAAATGTCTGGATAGCTTTTTCCATCTCACAGAAACATGTTATTGGAATTTTGATGGGAATTGCATTGAATTTGTAGATCTGTAGGTAATATGGACATTTTCACAATGCTAATTCTTCCTATCCAAGAGCATGTGATATCTTTCCATCTTCTTGTGTCCTCTTTAATTTCTCTCAACAGTGGTTTGTAGTTCTCTTCGTAGAGATTTTTCACATCCTTGGCCAGCTTTATTCCTAAATATTTTATTTTTTTGGTGGCTATTATAAATGGGCTATTTTTCTTGATTTCTTTTTCTGCATGTTCACTGGTGGAGTATAGAAATACTACTGATTTTTGTGTGTTGATTTTGTATCCTGCAACTTTGCTGAAATCGTTTATCAACTCTAGGAGTTTTTTTTTTTTTGTCTTTTTGTCTATTTTCCGTGTCCGGCAACGGATCGCAACCCTCAGTGTTGCCCCCGTACCGGACCGGGGACCGGCAACGGGAT
>NW_007726264.1:400036-427282 GCF_000696425.1 Galeopterus variegatus | reverse complement strand
AGCACCGCTGCGCTTCCCAAGCGGCGCACTATCCAGTGCGCCACCGGGCCGGCCCCTAGGAGTTTTTTTATAGAAGCTTTAGGCTGTTCAATATATAGGATCATATCATCTGCAAAAAGGGACAGTTTGACTTCATCCTTTCCAATCTGGAAAGTCTGCCCTTTATTTTCTTCTCTTTTCTGATTGCTCTGGCTAGTACTTCCAACACTATGTTGAATAGGAGTGGTGAGAGTGGGCATCCTTGTCTAGTTCCTGTTTTTAAGAGAAAAGCTTTCAGCTTTTCCCCATTCAGGACGATATTGGCAGTGGGCTTATCGTATATATCTTTAATTATATTGAGATACTTTCTATCTATGCCTACCTTGTAGAGAGTCTTTATCATGAAAGGATGTTGAATTTTGTCAAATGCTTTTTCACCATCAATAGAGATTGTCATGTGGTTTTTGTCTTTGCTTTTATTAACATTGTGTATCGCATTTATTGATTTGCATATGTTGAACCAACCTTGCATCCCTGTGATGAATCTCACTTGATCATGGTGTGAAATTTTCTGTATGTGTTGCTGTATTCTGTTAGCTAGTATTTTATTGAGAATTTTTGCATCTATATTCATCAAGGATATTGGCCTGTAGTTTTCTATTTTTGATGCATCTTTGTCTGGTTTTGGTGTCAGGGTGATGTTTGCCTCATAGAATGAATTTGGGAGAATGGACTCCATTTCAATCTTTTGGAACAGTTTGTAGAGAACTGGTATCAGTTCCTCTTTGAAGATTTGGTAGAACTCTGCAGTGAACACGTCCAGTCCTGAGCTTTTCTTTGTTGGGAGCTGATAACAGCTTCAATCTCTTTCATTGTTATTGGTCTGTTCAGATTTTCTATATCTTCTTGGCTCCGTTTTGGTAATTTGTATGCATCCAGATATTTATCCATTTCTTCCAGATTTTCAAATTTGTTGGCATATAAATCTTTATGGTAATTTCTAATGATTTCTTGCATTTCTGAGGTGTCAGTTGTAATAACACCTTTTTCCTTTCTAATTTTTGCTATTTGGGTCTTCTCTCTTTTCTTAGTCTTGCTAAAGGTTTGTTGATTTCATTAATCTTTTCAAAGAACCAACTTTTTATTTCATTGATCTTTTGTATTGTTTTTTGTGTTTCTACTTCATTTAGTTCTGCTCTGATTTTAATTATTTCTTTCCATCTACTAATTTTAGGTTTGGATTGTTCTTGTTTTTCTAGAGCTTTAAGGTGAAGTGTTAGGTTATTTATTTGCCATCTTTCCGTTCTTCCGAAGTAAGCATCTAATGCAATAAATTTCCCCCTTAAAACTGCTTTTGCAGTATCCCACAGGATTTGGTATGATGTGTCATTATTTCCATTAGTTTCAAGAAATTTTTTGATTTTCTGTTTAATTTCTTCTTGGACCCACATGTCACTAAGTAGAATGTTGTTTAATTTCCATGAATTTGTATAGTTTTCAGAGTTTCATTTATTATTGATTTCTAATTTTAATCCATTGTGGTCTGAGAAAATACATGGGATAATTCCAATTTTCTTGAATTTGTTAAGACTTGCTTTGTGACCTAAAATGTGGTCTATCCTGGAGAATGTTCCTTGTGCTGATGAGAAGAATGAATATTCTGAGGTTGTTAGGTGGGATGTTCTGTAAATATCTGCCAAAGCCAATTGGTCTAAAGTATTGTTTAGCTCTTGTGTTTCTCTGTTGACTTTTTGCCTAGATGATCTGTCCAATGATGAGAGTGGGGTGTTCAGGTCCCCCACTATTATGATGTTAGTGTCTATTTGTTTTTTTAGATCTAATAGTGTTTGCTTTGTAAATCTGGCTGCTCCAACATTAGGTGCGTATATATTTATGATTGTTATGTCTTCTTGATGGATAGATCCTTTTATCATATATATTGGCCATCTTTGTCTCTTTTAATGGTTTTTGCTTTTAAGTCTATTTTATCTGATATAGGAATAGCTACTCCAGCTCGTTTTTCATTTCTACTTGCATGATATATCTTTTTCTATCCTTTCACTCTTAGTCTATGTGTGTCTTTACAGGTCAAGTGAGTCTCCTGGAGACAGCATATTGTTGGGTCCATCTTTTTAATCCAGTCAGTCAGTTTGTGTCTTTCAAATGGGGGATTTAATCCCTTTACATTCAGAGTTATTATTGAAAGGTGTTGATTTACTCCTAGCATTATACCAATCTTTTTTTAGACATCTTAAGTATCTTTTGTTCCTTTCTTTCAAATTTTCTGTTTGTTTTCTGTATTTGTTGGTTTCTTGGGGTGATAGATAAAATATTTTTTCTCTCTCTTGTTAGCATTTTTGTTTTGCTGGTAGGTATTGCTCTTTCTTGTGTATTCATGGTAGTGATGGTTGTTTTTGTGGTATCAAACCCAGTACTTCCTTGAGAATTTCTTGTAGAGCTGATCGTGTGGTAGTGAACTCCTGCAGTTTTTGTTTGTCTGAGAAATATACTATTTGTCCCTCATTTCAGAAGGATAGCCTTCCTTGGTAAAGTATTCTTGGCTGGCAATTTTTGTCCTTTAGTGTTTTGAATATATCATCCCATTCTTTTCTGGCTTTTAGAGCTTCTGATGAAAAGTCGGATGTTATTCTGATTGGGGCTCCCTTACAAGTGACTTGCCACTTCTCTCTTGCAGCTTTTAAGATTCTCTCTTTGTTTTTTATTTTTGTCAGTTTGTTTATCACATGTCTTGGAGAGGACCTCTTTGGGTTGAATGTGTTTGGTGATCTTTCAGCTTCCTGAATCTGGTGATCTGTGACTTTCCCTATACCTGGGAAGTTTTCTGCTATTATCTCATTGAGTATGTTTTCAATGCCATTGAGTATGTTTTCAATGCCATTTCCTTTTTCCTCCCCTTTGGGAATATCCATGATTTGGATATTTGAGTGCTTAAGGTTGTCAGTTGTCTCTCTTAAATTTTCTTCAATTTTTTGGATACTTTTTTCTTTTTTCTGGTCTGCCTGTGATAATTCAAAAAGCCTGTCTTTGAGGTCAGAAATTCTCTCTTCTGCTTGTTCAAGTCTGCTGGTTAAACTCTCTGTTGTATTTTTTATTTCGTTGAATGAATCCTTCAGCTCCACAAACTCAGCTACATTCTTTTTCAAGTCAGTGATTTCTCTGTACATTTCTTCTTTCAGATCCTGTATATTTTTTCTCATTTCATTGTGTTGTTTCACTGAGTTTTCTTGTATCTCATTTAGTTTCCTTAGACTAGTTACTCTAAATTCCTTATCTGTTATTTCAAAGACTTCCTGTTCTATAGGATCTAGCACTTGTAAGTTATTAATTTCCTCTGGTAGCAATGTACTTTCTTGATTTTTCATATTTCTGGTTTCTTTCCTTTGGTGTGTTTTGTCATTGTGGCTGGGCTATCACAGTTCACTCATTTCACCCTGATGTCTGGCTTGGATCCTGAAGGGTCTGCTGCTTCTGGGCAGCAGAAACTAGCGTGGACTGGAAGTCCCACCCCACCTCCCTTCACCCACTTGTCTGGCTTGGGGCTTGGGAGCCTGTACCTCTCAGGTCACTCACAGAGATGGACGGCCTGTACCGGAAGTCCTGCCCCACCTGCATTCACCAGCTTCTCTGGCTCGGGGCTTAGGAACCTGTGCCTCTCAGATTGCTCATGGAGATGGGACAGCCTGTACCGGAAGTCCCACCCCAGCCCTACCTGCCTTCTCCGGCCAGCAGGCTTGAGGCATGTGGGCCCAAAAGCTCTAAAGTCTCTCTGCGAAATGGGGAGCAACATGAACCAGGGTCCCATAGTGGGCAGCTCCTGTCCGTTCCAGCACAGATTTTGGGTCCTCTGTCGCTGCTACTCAAAAGGTGTTCTTCACCAGGGGAGAGAGCGACACCAGGAACCGACTATGCTACCATCTTGACCCCTCCCTCCAAAGAACCTCTTTACTTGCCATAAGATCACCTTTATTGCAAACAAAGGCAGGTGACAGTATAGTTAAAAGTGAAAAGTTAGTTATGGAAAATGAGTTTTATTTTAAGTTTCTTTGGAATTACAAGGCGTAGCCCCCTTACTAAAAGCAGGACAATGATGGCCCATCGTTACAATTTTGCCCCAGTAAACATACACTATTTGAATTATGTTCTGAATAAAGTAGCAACAAGGAAGAACGTTTTGACACAGCTTGGGCTCTTATAATACCATTCTCTGCCTTCCTATAAATACTGCATATTTGTATAATGCTAAAGAAATCACATTTTCATTTTTCTGTAGTTCATTATGGCTCATAGCTATAGCAACTGCCAAACTAGTCAATTTGTATAAGTAATAGAACAAGCTTCTATTGTCTGTCATCTGACACAGCGCCAACTAGTAGGTCTACCTACTCCAATAGGGAAATCATGTTTTTAAACTCTTTATCTAATTTTAATGTCCCTGGAGTTACACGCAATAAATTGTTTTGGAACACTGAACTGAGTGTATGGACTCAAACACTTATCCCTTTAAATCAGGTCATATAAAGAATAATGATTTCCATGATGCCATTAGAAAAAGAATAAACCCTATGTGTGTATTTGAAAGCCCGAATGAGTTTGTTACTCTGATATTTTAAAACAGTGGCAATTTAGTAACCTCAGTGCTTCAAAATTACTCATCTTTCAGCATGTCAATTAATGTTCTCCCAATTCAGGTCTGGAATCAATCATCCTTCCCTGAAGAAGAAAAAATGGCTGTGCTTCTTTTTTTGAAACTATAATTCACCACCAGGTTTTTGTCTTTAAGCATCATTTATTGCAGTGAGAAAAACAGATACAATCTTCTTAGTCTGGAAACAATTTATAGCATCTAAAACTTACAAGAGAAATTTTCAATGGTTAACTAAATTAAGGATCTGTAGAAAGTAAATGAGCACATAGCTACAGGAACACGCTTACATACTTATGTGGTATGACCTGCATGCCTGAAATTTCTTAATTAGAGGTTTATTCTTTTGAGTATTAATTGATCTTTCTATAAGTTCCCTTTTCTACTTTAAATGTTTTATTTTGAAATGATTTTAGATTTATGGAAAAGTTGCCGAGATAGGATGTGTTCCCATATACCTTTCAATCAACCTCCCCTGATGTTAATTTTTTATATAGCCACAGTTCAATTGTCAACATTAAGAAAATAACAATCAGATTTTACCACTTTTTCGGATAATGTCCTTTATCCCCCCAGTATCCAATCTAGGATACCACATCACATTTAGTGAGATCCCTTTTGTAAATACAAAAATTTCTAGGCTCTGTAATTTATTACAGTATCAACCAACCCTATTATGAACACGTTCATTACATCAATTTTCTTCTGGAAGGAACAGATAAGGGCAACGTGAAAATCCTGGGTGTGTGGGGTACAGAAAAGAATTGTGAAGGGTAGGAAATGTTGCCAAGAGAGGAGGTAACAAATCAAAGCCAAAAGACATTCAGGTTTGCCTGGGGCAGACCCTATGCAGCTAAGTGTAATTAGCTTCCTCAATTACTACATGTGACAAACTAATTTTCATTCGAGAGAAAACAACAAATCATTAATTATGGTAATAAGTCACGGATTAAAATCTTTGTATGTGGATTCTACATGCACTGTGATTTGTGCCCTTGGTCACCCACCATTTTGCGTCTTCAACCTTTCCCAGCTTCTCACTCCTGGGAATTAGCTCTGTGTGAAAACATCTGATTGACCAGCCCTGAAGAGCACTGCTCACTGCCCTTGCAGAACAAATTCGGGACCGATTCCGCTATTGGTTATACCTCCTTGTGAGCCCTTAATAGCTACAGGCTTGTTCTGATAGCAACCTGAAGGCAAAGATGTTTTTTAAGAAGTGGCAAAGTGTTGTGATTAAGAACATGAGCTCTGCAGTTAAATTGGGTTCAAACCTTAACTACAGCACTTCACAGTATTGAGATCTTAGGCAAATTAAAGAGCATCTCTCAGCCTCAGTTTATTCATCTGTAAAATGAGGGCAATAACAAGGGCCTAACTGTTATGGTTGGGAGGATTAAGTGAGCTGATCCTCCAGAACATGTGCTTGGCACATGGTCATCCCTGCCACCAAAAGGTCAATCTAAACTAATTCTAAAGGCAGGAAGGAAAAACAATGTTTCAGTCCAGTCATCGAGGAAGGTTTAGAATTTACCGACCTCCTTATATGTAGGATCTCCAGAACCAGTCATGATTCTTGAGAGTCCAGTTGTTCTCTATATCTCCTGCACTGCCAGGCAAACCCTGTACCCTTTTCCCACAAAGACATCCCTACGGCACTGCTTTTCTTCCCTCCACATTGTTTCACTGCTTAGAATTTCTATCTAGGCACCTGCACCCAAGTCCCCCTGGGCACTGGGGATGAAGCAACGAACAGAAGATGTTTTGTGCCCCCAAGAAGTTTATACCATGGTCACCCACAGCTAGAGCTTCAGATGCAAACCACCCTTTCTCCAGGTTGCCAGTGTTGACTATCCAGATTTCCTGCTACTGAGCTCCAACTAAGGGAAACTCCAACGTCAGTGTCCCTTGGCCTGTGCTGTCCCCTGCCTGGCCCAGGGCCTCTAGCCATTCTTTGCTATAGCAGCAGTTTCCCATGCATTGGTATCAGACCTACCTCTCCTTTCTTCCTGCTTCTCACATGCCCTGGGTTGCCATGAGCACTAGACCTAGTAACAGAGTTGCAACATAAAACAGCAATAAAAACATTTGTGGAGTTACAACCTTACTATTAATAATAAATTGAAATGGTGCCGAATTATCTCCATTAAGTAACTGGTTTATGGATTCAGATATATTGTATGGTACTTCCAGGTCTCTTCAGCCTTAAGTGGGAAACACATAGGAAACCCCATAGCTAGGATATAGCTATTTTAGAATCATGCATCATCTACCAGTAATCTACAGTTTTATATGCATAGATGTAGTTACATAGGACACCATGGTAATTAGAACCATGGCAAAGTTATAGTATTCAACAAATTGTGCCTCTGTGGAAAGAGTACAGTGCTGTAGCTCACGCTCCTCTGTTTATCAATATTCCTTCATCACCTACCACACTCACAGCCCATGCATGTTCTCACTTCCTCTAACCACCTAACCATTTCCTATCTCAGGATATCTGCATGTGCTATGCCACTATGTGTACAGAAATCTTCTTCCCCTGGCCAACTTCTGGTCATCTCTCTGGTCTTATTTTAAATGTCTTCCTCAGAGAAGCCTTCCTTACCTCCCAGACTAAATCAAATTCCTTATTATAATTGTTCACTATACCTGTGGCTCCTTCTTCATGGTATTTGTCATAATTATAACTAAGGATCCTATTTCCGTAAAGTATAGTAGAGTGGTTAAGAGCACAGGACCTGGATCTGAGTCTGAATCTGATTTCAGTACTTACTGGGGTAAATCACGTGAATAAATGACTAAACTCGTCCATGCCTCACTAACAATAGTATCCAACTTCCTAGGGTTATGGTGAAAGTTTAAGGAAATTATCCACATAAAGCACTTAGCCTGGTATACCGTAAGCTCTCAATAAATGTTAGCTACAATAATAATTATTATTTAATATAATAATAATTGTAGTAGTAGCAATATAAGTTCTACAAAGGCAGAGACCACCTCTACTTGTTTAGTAATGCATTGATTGTTTAGTAATGCCTGTTTCTAGGGCTTGGCATAATCCGTGGCACACAGTGGATGGTCAATAAATATTTCCTGAATTACTGAATGAATGAGAAAAAAATAAATACAAATCAATTTTCCTCTTAGTCAGAGTTTACTGTTTAGGTGGGGGAAGGTGTCTACAAATGAAATTAAGTAAGAAAAGAAAAGCAAGAGCGACATGAAAGATCAATAAGTTTCACAAATTTAGGAGGAAAAAAATAAAAGAAACAATTTTATAGTGCTCAAAATTTAGTAACAGTTTCTTGAAAAATCCTTTAGAGGAAAAGGAAAAATGATCAAGTGCTAAAAATGATCATTTTCAATAACAAAATATAATTAAGATATGACCAAATAAACAGAAGCAAAATTGATATTTGCTTCATATGATGCAATGCACATGTTCCTGAAAAGGTATACAGTAGTCCCCCTTTATCTGAAGTTTCACTTTTCATTGTTTCAGTTACTTGTGGTCAACCCTGGTCTGAAAATATTAAATGGGAAATTCCAGAAATAAACAATTCATAAGTTTAAAGTTGTGTGCCATTCTGAGTAGTGATAAAATCTCATGCCCTACTGTTCCATCCCACCTGGGGATGTAAATCATCCCTTTGTCCAGCACATGCATGCTGTCTATGCTACCTGCGCATTAGTCATTTAGTATCCTTAGCAGTTATCAGATCGACTGTTGCAGGATCACAGTGCTTGTGTTCAAGTCACCCTTATTTTACTTGATAATGTCCCCAACGTACAAGAGTAGTGATGCTGGAATGTTGTTGTAATTGTTCTATTTCATTATTAGTTATTGTTGTCAGTCTCTTATTGTGCTTAATTTATAAATTAAACTTTATCGTAGGTGTGTATGTATGGGACAAGACAGAATATGTATAGATTTCAGTACTATCTATGGTTTCAGACATCCACTGGGGGTCTTGGAACATACCCCTAATGGATAAGGGGGGGACTACAGTATTTGGGCATTCACATACTAAGTGCACAAGGGAAGGTTGTTAGTTAAAAGAATTACTATTGTAAACAAATCACAATCCTCTAATTGGTCTTTTTCTGTGAACTTGGATTTTTGTGTATTGTATTTAGTCTTAGACCTAGATTCACCAGAATTTAAATTAATTTAAATACAAAAGTGCTGTGGAAGTCACATAAGTTCAAGATACCCAAATGTAAAATTTTGAGAAGCATATTGTTTAATAGCAAAGGATAATATTAGCACTGTGCATTAAATCTCGAAGAAAATAAACTAGACTTCTAAGTACCAATATAATTGCAAGTCTCTTTAGGAAATCACAGTAACAGTTTCATTTAAAGGCTCATATTGGCTTCAGGAATAGGTATATAAGTACATCTGAAATATCCAAGCAGGGATTTAAAAAGTGTACCTTTCATATAAAATATAGATACAAGAATTCCTGCAAAGCTTGTTTTATTGACTTAAACAAAGAGAGACTTCTAAGTAACCATGGTCACAATATAAAACTGTTTTGAGAATGCTGGCACCTTTTAACATGAAGTACACCAACAGCATTTGTTTTACAAAGTAACATATTTTGTAATGTGTTATTTTCATATTTCTAATCAATGTACAGGATGAACATTCCCAGGCCCTGTTTCCAAGTGAATTTAAATTTGGGTCAAAATAGAATCATCCACCTGGATATATGAAGACCAGGGCGTTGAGTCTGCCTCATGGGCGAAGAACAAGCTCACTCCTTTCCTCAGACCCTTGCTAGCTTTATGATTGCAACACGAAAATACTGCGTCTTTCTTCCCACTCAAACTCACACTTTATGAACACATTTACAATTACTGCCTTTTGACCTGCCGTTTCACTAAAGGCATTTATCTCTTGTTCATACTAATGTACTCACAGTGATGATTAAAACACCTTAATATATCTAGTGCTTTAAAAGACATCTTAACACTTTCCTTACTTATTTAAATTCGTTAACTTCACCTAATTGCTTCTTCATATACTAGACGTCTTTAATATATTTAGTGTTCCTTCTTTATATAATAAACCTTAGAGGTCAGCGACTGGGTGATTAACACAACATTAGATAAAAGACGCGTGACTGGAGTGATGATAATTGAAAATTACGACACTAACTCCATGACTTTGCCTGGTGCTCCAATGGTTGATTCAGCAAATGCTCTTTGAGTATAAGGCTTTATGCTATGTTCTGCAGGGAACAGAAACACAAGCCTTGTTATCGAATTGCTTAGAGACTACAGTTAGATATTCAGCTTTAGATATTAGACACTTATAGAATTTTCTAGGACCTCCTGCCAATTATAATGGGTGAAGATCATTATAAGTCCTGATGGCAACCTTGACCACTGCATTTCCAGGATAACTGGAACCGGCAAAAGTTTATAGATCTTAGGTTGTTGGCCCTTTTCCTTCTATTCTTCTCCTAGCAAAAGATTCAGTTACAGGAAATGCTTTAGAAATTGGGGTTCTGTAGATAAAAGGCAGAAATTTTTATAAAGGGTAGAAAATACACCCCAAAATATCTCAAAGCTATGAAAACTATTGAGTATCTTTGAACTCTGTGTTTAAGATCTTCAGATGACATGTAATCAGAAAGGAGATCTCCATCATGTAATTAGCTTCACCTTCACTACTGCTCAGGGAGACAGAGTCTTTATCACATCCATTTATTTCCTCATCTTAAAAGGGAAAGAAATTCCTGCTACTGGAATATTTTTAAAGTGTTCATATCTTTATCTTTGAGATTTGTATCTGCTCACTGAAAATTTTACAAAAGTTGATTCATTTTGGGGTTAGGAGAAGATTATTTTAAGTACATATAAGAATTATTCTAAATTATGTCTAACTTACTTGAATGATTGATAACAAAGCCAAAATATTAATGAGGAGAAATTTCAAATTTCACCTGAAATTGCTGGAAATCTTTTTTATTTCAAATAAAATGGCACTAAATAGTGGTCTGAAAAGAAACCTATCATCTATGCTCTGAATACCTGACAAATTAGGAATAATGCCTGTTACACTATGCAGGTCACAGCCTGTCAGGTAAGCATTTCTTACTGTATGGCAGCGACAATGCATATATTAACTATGTAAATGTGAAATCTACACACAGTTTCCAGGTTAGAATGTGTTTAAAGAAATATGGTCATAAATAATGCGTAGTAACACCAAATCCTGCAGTGTTTGGGCATCCACAAATTATTTATAAGGAATAAGAAGCAAGATCTTTTAGACAGATCTAGTAAACTAATGCATGTGATCACTAAGAAATAATGTAGAAAATAGTAATAGTTTATTTCTTGGTAACAAATTAAACTCCTAAATTTTAAATATTAGCTGCAAAAATAAGTTAGAAAACAGCTTGTCCATGTTATTCAGTGTGGAGTGGGGTTTTATGATGTATTTTCTTTACATTCTTTTGCTAAACATCACATCCAGCCAAGATACTTTTAATGTGGGGAAGTGAACAAATTATCATGAATATATGATGCACAATTGTTGCTAATGAGGAGGTCTAGCAGGGACTTGCCTTTTATGAAAGAATTTAGTACCTAACCAGGTATCTGATACGTATTACATACATACATATGTACACACACACCCCCCACACAAACCTAACATATGTTCCTTCAGGGTGAGTAAAAAAATAATCTCAGTGTCAAGAAGTAGTTCAAAAGAAAACTAGATTCTACTTTTGAGTTTGCTGCTAACAATCAGGATGAATGAACTTGAGCGAGTCGTATCACCTGTCCAAGCACCAGATTCTTCATCTGTAAAAGGAGAACAACAGCTGGCCTGCCCATCGCACAGGTTCTACTATGAGTATCAAAGCAACAGATGAAGGGGCTTGATAAACAGTAAAAGACTCAATACATGCAGATAATTAATATTTAATTTCCCAAGGGCCCTTTTAACCAACTCTAAATATATGAATGTGCATGGCATATGAGTACATATGTGTGGGTACAGCCACACATAAAAGTATACAAAGGACAACTCACATGTGTTGCCAGCTTTCAGATTTGTAAAACTATCATCAATATTTGAATTCTGCCCCTATTTTCCATGTTCTAGTTCTCTAGTCTAAATATTTGAAACAATATACTATAGTGTGTGTCAGAGGAAGGAGTGGGTCCACCCCCAAATCCTCCTGAAGACTGTAGACAACTTCCAGCTGCTTGGATTTTAATTGAAGAGCTCTTCTATTAGCCATTGGTTTGATGATCATTTAATCATGGAGGTGTGGAAGACCATTCACGTTTTCATGGGTCATAGGTTCCTTGAACTTACCAAAGTGCCTTAATTGGTCATTTAATCATTTCTAAAATGAAGTATAAGCCAAAATGGTTGGTTTTCACTTAAGGGACATGCAGAATATGGTCACAGAGGTGTCTAGAAAAATGCTAGATAAGAAGGAGGGGCTAGAAGGGATACTGAAATGCCTTCTCAAGGGCCTTTCTTACCAGATATTCCGTGAGAATGCACATTGACTCACTACAGTATAAAAAAAATTCTTAAGTTCAAAAAATATGTGGAAGAGAACATGAGGATTTTGAATCGCTAAGTAGGGAGGAATCAAGATTTTGTAAGTGCAGGGAGTTTTCACCCATCTTGGAAAAAAGTGCTGTATGTGTTGGTAAGGAAAATATAGCATGCGTTTTTAGAGAGATCAAATAAACTCATGCTTAATTTCTCAGGTAAGAAGGGAGGGCATAATACTACAATATGTATTGAAGAACAGAGAAAGAACCAAGCATTTTACTAACATCAGAGGTAAGTGTCAGATAACTGCAGTATCTATTTATAATTACCGAGCAGAGGACAGAGGAGACTTCAGTCTAGCCCACTGGTTAAAATAATAATCCTTGCAGTTAAGGGGAAATGGAGCTCCCTGTAAGCACTTTCTTACATACAACTATAAAATATAATTTACCTTTCTCACATTCTAAAAAAGAGAAACAGTGAATTGAGTAACCATCAAGAGAATCTGAAAATGAATTATCTCTTTTTTAGAAAAATAATTTATCTTTTTCTTGGCCTTAAAAATTAAATACTATTGCAACTAAATACATTGGAATCAGTATAATCTCTTCAGGATAAATTAAGCCAGGAAAACTGTCTTCCTTTGTGTCCTCACATCTTTACTCATTGATTCAACAAGTACTTCCTGGCACCTACTGTGTTACAGGCTCCAAGCGAGCACTGGAGACAGGAAGAGGAATAATACACACCTTTCAAGTCAGTGACCTTACAAACTAATGCAGAGAGACACTGGAAATGACAATTATAATGGAACGTGGTATGTGCAATGGCTGCACAAAAAAGGACTCCTAATCTGAATGGGGAGACTTAGAGGTACTTGAGCTAAGTTTTAAATAGTGACTGAAAGCTTGCCAATATTTAATGATGGTGGATTGAATACAAACATTAATTTTCACTCCTTCTTGAAACCTCACTAAAATACATTGAGTTTCTTTTTTAAAAGCAATAAACCCAAAGAGTGAAGACAACAGGAGAAACAACAACAACATCAAAGTTTGGGAAACTGAAAAGTCACCGATAGATGAGCTGCAACTAACCTAGCACACACCAAAACACTGAATCCTAAGCCATCAGTGAGGTAAGCTGAAAGAAACTCAGAAATGAGAGGCACTGGGAATCTTCTGAAGTTAGGATGGAGATGAGACCGAAAACAGAGACTATTTGTTGGGAGTCTATTTTTGAAGCTTTTAAAAAGAGCTCCTCTCTGCAATTCTGTGCAGCCCAGTAACAGGACCTCCTCACACCAGCAGAAGACTAGAGGCTTATTCTCCAGAGACACCAGGCACAATTGAGGGTGGGGCACCACGCTGAAAACAGGGATGAGTGAAAGTTTACATACTGAATGAGACCCCCAGCTTCCTTCCTCCTCTTGGCTCTCATAAGGCTAGGAACTACTGCATACCCTCCTTCATGAGATTGTAATGTACCTTTTGGGGACTCTTACTGGTCTAAAGGAAAAGCCAAAAGATACTAATATATGAGACTCCAGGGCATCAGCCAAACCAGATCAACCTACAATGAAAACAACCATCAACAACCTCTCTCATCAGTCTCTGCACCACTGCCACAGAACTTCTGAGTGGATTTGTAATGTCCTACCTACAGCCAAGGATCACTGGAATTTTGAGGAAATTTTTATGAAAGAGAAACCAATACAAACAGGAAAGGGGAAAAACAACATAAAGAAAAATAGAGATTACATAGGGATACAAAGAAAAAATATTTTATAAAACTTAAAATATTTCTGTACAAAATAGAAATATTCAGAAAAAAATCTGTTGGGAATTCGAAATATTTTAGCACAGCTGAAAGACTAGTGGAAGATTTGAAAAACATAGCTGAGAAAATTACTTAGAAAGTAGAATGAAAAGATAGAGATACAAAAATAAGAAAAATAAAAAACTAGAAAATTTGTCCAGAATGTCTAACATAATGATAGTCATTCCAGAAAAAGAGAAAATATAAAACAGGAACAGGATTGGGGTAAATCCTCAGTGACATAACTCAGTAAAATTTCCTAGGCCTGAAGAACACAAGTTTGCAGATGGAAGGGCCCATGGAATTTCTAGCACAATGGATAAAAACAGAACCGTAACATTGTACATCACCAGGAAATTCCAGATTTCTGAGATCAAGGAAAAGATCCTACACACTTGTAGAGAACAGAAGTTTTCCTCGAAAGGGTAAAAGTCAGAATGGCTGTACTGGGAGCTAGAAGGTGGTGGAGTATTGTCTTCCAATTCTGAGGGACACCTTTCCAACCTAGAATTCTGTATATGATCGATCTATCACTCAAATGGATAGAACTAAGATGTTTTCAGACCAAAAAAGTCTCAACACATTTTTTGTCTACTCAGGAGGATACTGGAAGATGTTCTCTTCCAAATAACAACAATGGTGACAAAAGTGGGGGTGAGGGTGCAGAGAGTATATCAAGAAAGAAGATGTAAAACAAAGGAAACTGGAGATTCAAAGTAGGGGAGAGGGAAAAGGGGATCCCAGGGACCAGCTGTGCAGCAGGTTCAGAGAGAAGCCAGTCCAGATAGGAGCAGGCCAGAAGCCTTCAGGAGAGACTTCTTCAAGAGGTTTAAACTGAAGGAAAACCTAATGGGTTTGAGTATGTTGAGAGAAGGTTTACACAATTTGGGGAGGAACAAATGCTAAGAACACAAAGCAAGTGAAAAAAGCAAGGTCATTATTAACTCCAGGGAAAACAAAAACTTGGGCTGAAAAGGAAAAGAAATAACAGGGCAGTATCTGACTCAGCTGTAAATGGTATTTACACAATCAGTACTGTAGACCATTAATATTAGTCCAACCCAAATTACAAAGTGACAATTTAATTGTCCATTGTGGAAAGTCAATAGATAATGCCTAAACTAGGAAAACCAAGAATTGGCAAAATAAGCATGTTGGAGATATGGAAGAAAATTCTGAAACAATCAGCTAAAAGAAGAGTCCAGTTGTGACCATGAGCATCAGAAACACACAAAGCAGGGGACATGCAACATTAATGACTTCTTGGGTGAAAAAAACAAACTTGCATTTTTTGAGCCACTCAAAGTCAGGTTTTCCCTTATGTATAGTGGAACCTATTCCTTAATGACACAAATTCCAGGAAGCAGATATTCTGGTTGATCTCATTTTCAGCAATTCTTCCTACTTTTAATAAATTTTCTAGTCTTAATTAATCTCACGATTCATGCCAAAAGGAAGGATTTCAATTCTCCTGCTGTTACCACCAGCCTTCTTTAGTAATTTTTCTCCTCCGAGGCATCCTATTCCCTAGTACTGTCCTTGTGCGCTTGCTGTCTTGCCCTTCTGCTGACATGCCCGGGGCGTCCTGTGCTCTCACTCATGCATTTACTCTGCCCCTTGCCCCAAGCACTATGAAATCAATTACTTATTACACTACTAAGTAATGTCATTTCCTCTCATCCTTTTGTCACTTGGGCCTTGAAAGCAATAGCTCATCCATCTTGTTTTCAGTGCAAGACCCAAACTAGGTTTTACAATCATCAGGACCTAAAGCTAGGTCTAATCAACTGGAACCAGAGGAAGGAGGAGAAGGCATTTGTGTCAGTCTCTTGCATGTGTTGCAATTATTTTCTTTGGCAGAAACATGTCACATTCTTTCTTTGTGACAGTCAGCAGAGCTGATCACAGGGCTACACAGCTGGCCAGTGGCGAGAGGCGCGACAACCTGGCAATCTCACCATTATCCTAGTCCCCCTGGTGGCAGCACTGCTGGAGGCAGATTACCCTTCCCTCCATGAAAAAAACTTCCCCTCTTGTGCATGGATTACAGTGCACTTACACATTATTTGGTTCCAAGAATAAATATCGGTCACAATAACAATGGCAGAAAAATTCTCTTGATACTAAGAGAGTTTATCTTTTCCTCCCCCTATTTTTAGGAAACTGGTATAAATACCTCTTGATTTCTTTTTCTGTATAGTTATTTGCTTCCAAGCCAGCAAGAAACTGACTTTTCTTACTGTATATTAAGCTGTAATGTTTTCCTTTTCTGGACTGAACTACCAAGGAAAGAACCAGGCCCATTCTCTCATAGTTAGTTAAGCATTTTTAAAGTTATTATTAAAATAAATTTTAAGGATTAAAATAAAAGTTTTTTGACTCAGTATCAATGTTCAATTGTTCTATTTTTAAAAAATCTTATGCAAAAAAGATTTTAAAAAATAAACTGTCATTATTGATTCACATATATTGCCTAAAGAATATATGAGAATTACAAACTTGAAGTAACTGTTTTTTCATTATACCTCTCTCAGTGTAACTTTCTAAAATATATCCCTTGTAGGGCAACAATAGAAGCCAATCACACCTAAATAAAAATAAATTGCATTATCTGAAAAATGGCATAGTATAGAGCAACCTATTATTTTCACCTGGTACAGAAAGTCATATGGAAGAGCCTGAGTTTAATCACAAGAGGTACTGTAAAACACATTTGTGACATCTCTAACCTAACTTACGCCTACATGAAAGATTGGTACATCTTATGAATTAAACATAAGTCCTGATTTATGTTCGGTTATCCCTCATATCAAAAACTACAGTAGCAGAGATGTGTCACTGTGAATTCATTTAATGATATTGATGAGACAGCCTGCACAGAGACTGCAAAGTAACCACCAGTGCATAGCACGGCCCTATAAATCACTTCTGCAGAGTGGTTAAGCAATAAATAACAAGTCATTAATTCACTGTAAGTTATGCTAAGAAGCTCAAATTACACATGTACCAGATTGTAAATAAATGCCTTTGGTACAATATTTGAAACAGGCAATGTTTGGCATTAAAACAATTTTATAAGGGCAAAAAATCATTGGGCAAAATTAATTCATTGTGGATTTCTCTTGGCAGACATAAACTAACACAGAATTTTTTAAAATCAACCCCCAAAACTTCTTTTCATCCAGAGGGAAACACATGTTAGGTATTAAATCAAATGGAACCTTTTTTAGTACCCAAATCATGAAATTATGCAGTGAATGATATAATGGTCCTTCCATATAGCCCTTGAATAAGCTAACAGTATTTTTGTAGAGTAAGCTGGTGAGAATGAAGCTAGTTACTGAAAAGGTTGTGTAGAAAATAGGTAACTTTGGCCACAGTCACTGTTTTCTTATGTGAATAGAAAACATTTGCCTTCAAATGACTTTCACTAATCTCCTCTTCCCCATCAGTTACCTCTGGTCAACACTCCTTAACCAGCATTCTCCCCAAACGTTCAGAAACACAGTAGCTAAAGCTGCCCGTACACCACCTGGACCCATCTTGCCCTCTGACCTTGTGCAAACCCCGTGCCACACATTTGCCTGTCCTGCTCCTCAACTCACTGTCCTGCTTTCTGCCACATGGCTGCTAAAGTTTTTCAGACAATTCATTTCCAGATTTATTCTTTTTCTCGGGTGACCAATGGGCAATTGAATGGAAACACTGGAATAGCAACCTAACTGACAGCAGTGACTTGAAGATAAGGACCTCATGCACTACTTCAGACAAGTGAGAGAGTCCTGGGCTGAAGGGCATTTGCATATGTATGATGAAGACTAATCTTTTCTTTTACACTACTTTGTTTTATTTAGATTTAAGTCTTTCTTGAATTAATCTGTAATCAAGGAACTTCAAATGAGCTCTCATCAGCGAAGAATGTTTAGCTGATCCTTTATGCAGAATCTGAATACAAGAGAAATAAATACAGTAGCATTTTAGCTATATTATATGTAAAGTTTATATCTATTTTCTGCTTGATATCACCTTAGGCCTCTTTTATCATTATTGCACTCTAATTCTAGCTTATCTAGCATTAGGGTTTAAAATTGCTTTCTCTCTAGAGACATTTGATTGAATTTTTAAGGTTAATTTTTTTGTTGTTATTTCCTGATTATCTCTAACCATCTCTAGGAATCTTTTGAATTCCTCAAATTCCTCAAATTTTATCCTTATTTCTCAAAGGTACTTTGTAAAACACCTCTCCATTTAGCATCATCTGAGAATTTCATTAACCTGCTCTTTTCCCTTTGTTTAAGGACAACGATGAGGATGTGAATGTAGATGTGACATTAGTCTCCCTGGAAGGTTACTGGAAACTCTCTTTCTACATATATGGCCAATTTTCTCTTATCCTCTGGCCAGCTTTTTCCCCCTTATTACGTAGTATCACCCACATCCTTGTCAATTTGAAGTTTCTTAGTAACACTACATGGGAATTGAGAGAAGATATAGGCAAGTGACAATGCTTTGTGTTTTTACAATTCCTAACACCCAGGAGTATCATGGTGGCATATACTTAAGCAATTCTTCATAATTTTTCTCTGAAATAGATTTGGAAAATGCTAAATAAAATAAATTTATCTTCAGATAGAGAAAATGAGGCAGAGAAGTCAATCACAACAAAACTTTAACAAGTCAATTTGACTACTTTTGTCTTATACTTGTTTTAAGGGGAGGATATTCATTATTTTTAAAAGTCAGTACACATGTGTACAGTAATGCTCCATTATTTGGACATAGCGTATTAGATTTTCCACATAAACAAATTTTCCAGATGAGTCCAGAAAACTGAAGCTTATGCCATGAGCACAACAAGAAAATCTTAAACATAGGATGTAAGAAATATTGTGTCAGGAAGGTCTTTGAGAAAATGAAGAAGGTTTGAAGATTTTTCCCTTTATTTTTCTCATCTTCTTTTTCTCTGTTTTTCTAATGGTACATGCCATTTTGACTCCTTAAATGGATCAGAGCATGTCTCCTTTCTCTTATTGAAAATTTTCATTTCTCTTTTTCCCTACAAACAGTGGTTTTCCTAAACATCAAAATAATATTTATTAATCAATTTATTAACCATTTTCATATAAATGGACCCCAGACCACAGCATTTTTAAGTAAGAGTTTCTTTCATTTTCTTTTTATACTTTTACATATAGTAACAATCAACTTTGTGTGGTCACAAGAAGAGCACTGGTTAAGGGTCCAAAGTGACCCTAGCTAAACCTGAGCACAACCCTGCATCTTACTAGCTATATAAACTAGCTGTGCAATGAAAAAGCTATTTAAGTGTTTCAAGCCTCTGATTCCTCATCTGTAAAATGGGAATAATAATATTGTTTATTGTTTATTTATATTATATTAATCTATATTTATATAGATTAATAAATCCGGATGAAACATCGCCATGTTCGTCAGAAATCAAGGATCGGTGTTGTGGTGTTTAAGTGTTATGCTTCACTGTCTTTGCTGCCTTACTACTACCATGTGAAGGAAAAATGGAGAGCAGAAAGGTGGTGCTCAGCCTGCAATGCCCTCTGTGGGAACAGAGGACCGAGGAGCTGGAGGGTCAGCATGGTGTGATGAGAAGGCAAGGAAAAGCCTTGGTTTCTACTACAGGCTATCACCATCAAGCTCTGTGGCACTGAAATCACCTCTCCGAGCCTCAGTTTCCTCATCTTTAAAGTGAGAGTTTAGATCTTTCTAGGTACCAACAGAAACTGAAGTTATGCCATGCCAAGAGAACTATGCCCTTTTCAGTACCTTTACTTGACAATGTTTCTAAAAATATAGTATTATCCAACTTTCTTTGACCGTCCAGAGGAATGGACAATTGCAAAGTCCGTTAAGGATAAAATAAGAAAACATAGGCAATCTTTAATTTGATGCAGAAACATGCTGGAATCTTTGCTGTGTGACTTTCCATTGTCAACTTTCAGCTGTCCAACAAGCAACTTTACATACTGAAAATATCTGTTCGTGAAAGTGATTGAATTTGTAGAAGTGCCAACAAGTATTACGATAAGCTACTGTAGAACTACTACTTGAGTGAATTTTGCTATAGGTTTTTTTTTCTATTTTCAAATATTTATTTGAGAAATTCAGCTCTCAAGCCATATAATCATATGTTTGTTAATATCTGTCCTTGTAAAATCTTACACATCATAACATATAAGTTTTATACTTTCCAGGCAAACAAAGTCTTACCCATGTGTTGAGGTTTCTAAGACAGGCAGCTGGGTGGATGTCTTTAAGAAGTAATTTTCCTCACATTTAAAGTAAAGTCGTACACAACAATCAAAATTCCTTGAACTTGTTAAGACAAGTGAACAGATATGATGTTGATGGGCGGGAGGGGGGAGAGAGGGGGATAGGGAGGATTCAGTAAAGGGACACAAAAATCAACTACATTATATATTGATAAAATAAAAAAATATATATAAAAGAATAGTATTCAAAATGGTGCTGGTATGTTAGAAAATTCATATGTAATTAATGAAATGATTGACGCAGTTGTATGAGACACACTGGGTAGGCATAAATGAAGTATGTCAAGGACCCACTGTATAGAAAGGACAGCGTTTTTAACAACACTGACACTTTGAACCCATTAAAACCTTTCAAAAGTTAAAAAAAAAAAAGTAAAGTCATAAGTTTGACTGATGCATCAGCAAAAACTAAGTTATCTATGAAAATTTAAGCTTTGAATAGCATTACTATATTTCTTGGGAATCTCATTAAACATTTGATTTGCCAGTGATCCGTACTTCTTGGTTAAATACCATTACTGGACATTGTGACAATTTTACACATAAAAATAAAACTTCTACTTGTGGATTAACATCATGGGTTGTGGAAAGCCATTCTTGTGAACTGGCAGAGGTGCACTAAAGTGCTATAATAATAGTTTTGGTAGCCCCTTTGTACATCAAACATTTATCCCCAAAGACTTTTTAATTTTTTTTTTTTCCTTTTTGTCTTTTTTCGTGTCTGGCAATGGATCGCAACCCTCAGTGTTGCGCCCATACCGGACCTGGACCGGCAACAGGATCGCAACCCTCGGTGTTGCGTCTGCACCTCGCTCAGCCAGTGAGCGGGAACCGGTCTGTATGTGGGATCCGAACCCTCAGCGGGAGCGCTGCCGCACTCCCAAGCGGCGCACTGTAGCAGTGCGCCACCGGGCCAGCCCCCCCAAAGACTTTTTAAAATTCCCACACCAAAGCACGCTACTTTTAAAATCTCCATGAGAAAGCGGCGTTTCTTATACACACTAATTGTCCAAGGCTGTGTCCATCCCAAACACTGCTGTACCGAAATGCTCTGGGTAAATGGATTTGAAACAATAAAAATGTATTTCAAACGTATTTGATATTTCAATCCCCTGACTAAATCTTTCATAAAAACACTTATTTTTTAAGTTCAATCATGCATAATGTCCTGCAAATTAAACTGTTATATGTCAAGTCCTCTAAAATGGAAATAACAGGCACTTCTTTGTGCTCTAGACTTTTATCTTCACTTTCTCAACATAGAATTAGCAGAAAAGGGAATATAGCTTTCAAGACAGGTTTCACAACATTAAAAAAATCAAGAAAATGTAAATATTTTATATTTTAATTTCCATACAAATATAAAAAGACCAATATACAGAAAGTTATCTCCCAAAAGAAAACTAATTCTCTTGAAACACACACACACACACACACACACACACACACTTCTAAGGCTTTCTTTCAGGACTGATATAATATGACTCTACACAAAAATAATTTTTTCTAACATTGCAACCACAATTCCAGGGACTACTGCCTGTAAGACTAACATTCTCTGTTCTCTTTCCAGCAGCCCTGGAGAGGCTTCCCAGAATTTGGGGGATCATGTCAGCTACAACACTGATTTCTTCAAGACACAGTCCACCATTGCTCCTTGAGCCCCCTTCCTCTTGGAACGGAACTGATAACTCACAGACCGTCACCATCATAATGTAATATAGCTCTAATTATATTTCCTTGTTTACATTTCTTGATACCTGTCTACATACTGACACTGATTGTGCCGCTCTTCTGCTCATGCATGTTTACAATGTCATTCTACAATTTATTCACATCAAGTCAGCATGTCACTCCCTGAAAAAATCTAGCATCACCCATAAACTTGAATATTTCACTGTGAATTCTCACTTCTATGTGACTTATAAATTAATGAATTGAGACCAAGGGTAGGCAGATATCCAAAGCAGCAGGCCAAGGATCTAAATACGTGGCTAGGGCTTCTCGATTTAAGGTGATATTCTGCTTTTAATTTAGCAAAAGCTGAGGGGAAGGTGAAAAAGACTTCTACCCGGGTGAAAAAGACATCGGTTTAAAGGTTTTTCTAAATGATAAAAAAGATTAATATTAATCATGCTCGCATTTATGTTTGTACAATAAACCATCATGTCTAAGAATAAATCTATAGGGGGTTTTCTTTGGGAAAAGCTTAAGGATATTTATATAATTTATTTTCCCAGTGAAGAGTAAATAGAATATGGAAGAAAAGGAAGGCAAAAATAATGCTATTTTATTATAAATAAAATAAAATTTAAAAAGATGCCATCAACTTTTTAAGGCATTACTATGGGCCTACAATCATTAAATAAGTAGAAATTTAGAAAGTGAATATTTACAGAACATAATGTCAACTCACATTTACTAGTGGAATTTAAATTCTCTTGTGTTTTCCTTACAAAAGAAAAAATGGAAATTCTATAGTCCAATTGCACAGCTGAAATAAAGACATTTTTAAAAACAAAAGCATTAGACTAAGAGGCCCATTTACTACTTACTCATCAGTTGCAAGGCTATGCATTTTGGGGGGCTGTGAAAAGGGGATAGAATGTATTGTTTTTCTTTTGAATAAGTTTGCTTTATAAAACAAACATTTAAAAGGTATTTATTGAAATTCAACAATGGAACAGAAAACACTGCGAAAATGTGAGACAATGTTTTCTTAAAGTGTTAACTAGGTAATTAGAACAATGATAAAGAAACGGGCATTTATTTTGACCTATGAATAATTAGCAAACATTATTATCCAGGACTATTACCATCAAAAGTTGAAAACTTAACTACCACTAGTCTTTGTGATGCTGGCCTCAGTATAAAAATCATAATATGTCTTAGCTTTTCATTTTGTCAGCTTGACTTCATAGTTAACTGTAATATGAATGTAACATTCATCCATGATAAGTGTGCAAAGAGCACTAGCTACAAGGTTGCTCATCAGAAAGCTGTACAATAATGAACATTAGAAACAAGCAAAATGTTCATAAGATATTGATTACATACATTACAGTACAGCCATATAATAGAATATTATTAGCCAGGTTGTGTTGTAGATGGATATTTATTGGGAAAATGTTCATAATGTAATGTTAGGTTAAGAAAAAAGCTAGATCGGAAAATAGAATGAATTATAGAACGCTAATTTTGTGAAAATAAAATTAAATACACATGTCTAGAGAAATATACCTCGAGATATTTACTATTCCTTTTTCTAGAATAGTAGAAATACTCACGTGTGAATATGCATGCTTCGGTGTGAATGTGTGTGTCTGTACATACATAGGTATTTGTTTAGCTATGTTTTTAAATATAGAAGCATTGCTTTTATAATCAGAAAATAAAATGATTTTACAACTCATTTAAAAAGAAGTATTTACTGTCAAGTTTAAATGTGAAAAACAAAGTCTGTTTGTGATATATATTTGTTGACTGTCATTCTTTTAAATTATAAATATAAGTGAAGGCATTTTATATTCTGACCCAAACATGAAATACAGAAAGCCAAAAAAAAAAAAAAAATTAACTTGACACTTACAAAGATACTCTGAAAGATACAATGTCTGAAACAAATGGTAGGGCAAAAATGTATATATTCCAGATACAATCCTTGGATTAGAAAACTTATTTCTTTTTTAAAAAAGCTTGACTGAGAGTTATCAAAGTGCAATATGGAATTGAAATTATAGAATAAATACTCTTTGAGAGAAAACTCTGATTCTCTTTGATCTTTGAAGAGGTTATCTCATCCTGCTCCAAAAGAACTATTTAGAAATCTCCCGCTATTTATTTGCATGGGAGATCTGATTGCACAACAAATCTGAGATCCATTTGTATGAAATAAAGAAACATGTATTTTAAAAGCAAAATATAAAAATCGGGAATTATTTTCCTTTCATTAATGACTTTGCAGTTATTTATACTCAGTTTCTTCTAACACGTTTCTGTTTTCCCTTAAGTCCGTAAATATTGCTTTCTGACTAATATCCAAGATCATTAAATAGAAATGAAAACTAAACCGTTTCTCCTATTTATAAGTTCTGGTGATATATGAATAATACAGATGCAATTGTTCATCCACAAAATATACAATACAAAAACTCTGTAAAACTATCCATTTTAACATATTTTTTAAAAAGTTTCTCCAGTGTGGCATTTATTATAAATGAGAAAGTCTGAAAAATATCAAATATTTCATTTTAATGTTTTAGATTTAAACACTACTATTTAAAATTCCCTAAGATGTACTTATTTAGATTTCCTTATCAAAGTATAAAAATGTTAACAGCATTTTATTTTAACACCAGAAAATAATGAATGCCATAGTTGGCATGATATTTAAAAGACGATGTTTTCACCTAATGATTGTAGGTACGTTTTTCTGTTCCATTTTTCCCTCCCACACACAAAATCATTCCATGCCAAATCCCTTAAATTCCTCTTTTGAAGTTTAAAATTAATTCCCATGGTTACTCTTCTATAATCCTCAATCTTTTAAAAAATGCAAAATATGCCTACACTTTCTGAAAAATCAGGTGAAATCCCAAATATCCTATGTATGTGCTATGCTTTTA
Organism: Galeopterus variegatus; assembly: GCF_000696425.1. Classification (NCBI taxonomy): domain Eukaryota; kingdom Metazoa; phylum Chordata; class Mammalia; order Dermoptera; family Cynocephalidae; genus Galeopterus; species Galeopterus variegatus. The sequence goes on along the minus strand of NW_007726264.1, from coordinate 402,355 downwards.
AAAAGAAAAAACACACATTCTCGAAAAAGCTATTCATCAAGGAGTCTGATTTTGTAATTAATAAGAAGGTAACAATTTGCTTTAAGTGTCCATTCATAATGTTAAATCAATGTTAAATTATAAAGAATTTCCATGGAAATACATGAGACATCCACAATGATTCTAAATGAAATTCATTATGAGCAGCTCTATTATATTGAATGGCAAATGAATTCTTAATAATGAGGCACTTGATGTGTTATCCAGAACTGGGGTTGACAAGAAAACCACTTAGCTTCACTTTCTAATAACATTATAGCTAGTAACTGATAAAGCACATGTATTTTTCAATTTGGAAGGAAAATGTTAAAGAAAAGTATGTTTTACAAAACCTTTTATTTAAATTTTCAACTTTTAATTGGAAATTAAAGTGTGTGGGCTGGCCAGTTAGCTCAGTTGGTTAGAGCATGGCCTTTTGGATTCGGATCCTCAAACTGGCCAGCAGCCAAAAAAAAAAAAAAAATTAAAATGTTTCATTACTTTGTATATATAAAAAAAATTGTATCAGAGTAGTTTGAACAGTGCCAAACCTTTTTAATTTAGTCTGTTTCCTGTATAGATCTGTCCACAGTTTTGCTCTTTTATAAGCTGATCTTGCCCTTACCATCAGAAGTACACAACAACAGATGCTCGAATAATTAAAAACCTATCACTGTAAACACTTCCATCACATCACAGACTAGGAAAATGAAGGCAGTTTACGGGTGTCCTTGTCTCACTTTATCCACCTCTTCGTGGCTGATGTGTAGGCTTTAATGTGCATCCTTGTACCTCTCCTTCGGCAGGAAGCCTGTCTCTAGGGATCACTTGCAGAAAATAGGACATTGAGTCCATAATTAAAGTAATCTCTTTCCAGGCAGATGCTGCAGTTGGCTCTGTTATCGCATATTACAAAAGGCATCTTGAGGGTTATAAAATGTGCAGCAAATAGCTTTGGAGATGAGAAACAGCAATTTTTCATCTAATTTTGATCCATAGACATGTAAGTACTGTATTGCTACTTTTTGGTTTTGAGCCAAATAACTATTATGGTGCTGAGATGAGCCGGGCAGTAACCAAAATTAAAGAATACTTTAGCTTTTATCCTCAAAGTGAGAAAAGCTCTTTTGTAACCATCTTTGCACTTAGCAAATAAGGATGCCATCTCAAATCTGAGCATTAATACTTGCAGGCGGATTTAGAAGAAAGGCTTATGTGGCTTAGCTTTACAGCCATACTTTCAATATATTTGCTTAAGTTAAAACCAGGGCTTGATTAAAGGACCTATCACCTTAGCTTCTCCATAACTACGGTGTACATTTTTAATTAGAACCTTTTTCACAGTTCAGCTTTCCTATAAAATTTAGGACATTGCTCTTTGAAATATATGTCATCCCAGATAACTAATATGCTCATGTTAGTTATAATCCTTTCTATAAATACTAATAGTAAAAATAAATGGAGATTTGACTAACAAATTTTTGTTTCCAGCTTAGGACCTGTCAGTGTGGGTAACCAAAACCTGACTTCAATGTTATGAGGTGCTAAAATAGAGATAAAAATACTTAACTTTGTTTAATATTTATTTCTCAGTGTTAAATAAGACAACTTATTAATATGCATTGATTTAATTTTTTAAGTTTAATTTTATCTTTAATTGACAAATAATTCTACATATTTATTAGGTACAATGTGATGTTTTGATAAATGTATACATTATAGAATGATCAAATCAGGCTAATTAGCATATCCATCGCCTCAAATATTTATCATTTGTTTGTGATAAGAACATTTAAATTTCTTTTACCTATTTTGAAATATACAATACATCATTATTAACTATTGTCACCAGACTGTGCAATGAAACACCAGGACTTATTCTTCCATCTAACTGGAACATTGTACCCATTGACCAAGTTCTCCCACTTCCCTGTGCACTGATTTCATTTTGAAGAGGTTCTCTTAAAATTCCAGAAAAGATGTGGTTCAATTTTTTTTATTTCCTCGATTTTTCTTTTTTAAGTTTTCTAACAACAAAGTTTTACACAGTCTTGGGCCATTCAATTTGAAAAATATTGTTAATATTAGCTATTAAATTTTACATTATTCTGCTCTCTCTTGCTTCCTCTCGCCATGGGATCTACTTGTATCCGCTGGCTGCCTGCCACTTTCCACCATGAGTAGAAGCAGCCTGAGGCCCATGCCAGATGCAGCTGTCCCAGAATCGAAACAGCGCGATCCTGAGAGCTGTGTGCTGTGATACCAGAGTATTGACTGCATTTCCAAGAGCAACAAAGGACG
>NW_007726264.1:381596-395247 GCF_000696425.1 Galeopterus variegatus | reverse complement strand
ATAATAATCATATACATTGTATATTGACAAAATAAAAATTAAAAAAAAAAAATTTTACATTATTCTAAATAGCATTCAAAAACAGGAAAAATCTAACTTAGTAAACAATAGAAGTATTTATATTTCAGCATATTTGTGCCTGCCTTCAGAATTAATGTTTAGGAGAAGAATTTATGTAATGTTGCTTGAATTATTAGAGAAAAACTAACTGCAAACCAAAATCTAAAATTATCAATAAAGTTTTGTTAAACGACCAGACTGTTATTTCCAGAGCACCTAAAATACTATATTATAAAGCCAGCTGTCACTCATGTATGCCTGGAGGTAATATCAGAGTATAAACCCTAATTCTCTAAAATAATCTTCTGGCATATTCATGCATTCATGCATTTTTCTATTCATTCATCCATTCAACAAATAACTTTTTAAATGTTTTGTGTTAATAATTTTATACTATCTGCAACTGAAATATTAAGAATATGTACTCAATATTCTGCCATAACAAAGACAGTTTTTGATTTTGCATATTTCTTTCAGCTTTATCTATTACAAGTTATTTTGTTCTTAGGTAATTACCTTTTTATCCCTAATACTGTTAATTTTACTTATTTTGTCTGATATTAATATTGTAACATTCTTTTTGGTTAATTCTCGCTTGGCATGTCATTTTCCATCTCTTAACTTTCAATATTATTGTGCCAATATGTTTAGGTTGGAAGCAGTATATTGCTAGATTTTTGAATTGGATTCTGAAAGTCATGTTGTTTCAACTGGTGAGTTTAATCTGTTTATATTTATTGTAATTAAGGATTTATTTATATTATTATATTATATTTTATACTTCTACAATTTTAAATTTGCATTTTTCTTTATTCTGATGGATTAATTAATCTTTAATCCTTTCCCCATTCCTTCCCTATTTTGTAAATTATACATTTATTTCATTCTTTACATTTATATCTTCAACAATCATCCTTAACCAAGCCTACAACCTTCTTCCAAAATAATTTGAGAGCATGAGAAAACTTTAATACTGATTTCCTTCCTTCTCCCAACTTATAAAATAATACTACTTAGTATTTTAGTTGTACATTGCCTTTAAATTCTACCCCAAAATAGTTATCAGTGTAAACTTTATATATAAATTTATTTGTATATTCAATGGTTATTTAGAGTTTCTAACATGCTTACTAATTTCTTTGCTCACCATTAAGTATTGCATCACACCATAATTCCCTGTATCCTACACCTTTCTTCCGAGTTTGTTTTCTTTTTTTTCAGAAGCACATCCTTTAAAAACTTGCTTTAAAATGGTCTTTGTGTGGTAAAAATCTCAAACTTTATTTTTTTGAATAAAGTTTTCACACTTGACTGACACTTTATTTAGATGCAGAATTTTAGTATAACAATTATTTTCATTCACTACTTTGAAGATATTGTCTTCTGGCATCTCTTGCCGATGACGAGACCACTGTAAGACTAAATGTACAGGTAATCTCTTCTTTTTGGTTGCCTTTGATATTTTCTGTTTTTGATATTCTGAAGGTTCACCATGTTCTGTATCAGCTCTAATTTATTTTATTTATCTTCCCTATATAGAAAAGACTCACATCTTCCTTAGTTCTCAAAAATTCTCCACCGTCATCTCTTCAAATTTGTCTGTTTTCATTCTTTCTATTCTCTCCTTCTAAAATTTCTGTTAAATGTTGATTTCTTGGTTTTCTGCACCAAGTTGATAACGTGATTCCAGCCTCCTCACACATTGAGGGTTTTAGTTTCTTATAAGTGACTTATCTTTATAAAAGGCTCCATTCAGATGACAATTTTCTTTGCCGTTTTCCAAGGCAAAGTTGGATGATACTTTGAGGCTCCAAGCTTCATGGAGTGGATGACTTCTCCATATCCTTTCCTGTCTACCGTTGTCTCTGAAGGGGCTCATGACTACAGCTCCAGGACCCACATAGGTCAAAACCCAGGCCTAGGACCTAAATCCAGATTTAAAACACCTGTAGGCCACCATAATGTCAGCTCCCATTTCTTGATCCAGCTTTGATATCTCTCCTATTTTTCTGGAACCAAGTGTTTTCACTTTATTTCACAATAGTTTTATGTATATTTTAAATGTTTGCTCCATTATAACTAGAATTTCTATGTGATTTTAATGGAAGGGTTTCTGCTATGCCAGCTCAGCCTTCCACAATACCAGGAGTCTTCTACAAATAAAAATTTAATGTGTTTAAAATTGTATCGGAGAAATACATTTTTTTATGCTTTTATCATGTAATATTCCAAGCATTTCCCAAGTTGCTATAGTCTTCATAAATACCATTTTGGAAGTGACATGGGGTGGTAGTATAGGATGGTGGTTAAAAAGACAAGTTTTGGATCAAAACAGACCTATCTCTGTGAGGTCTTCAAGCTCTTCCTTCAGTAACAGGTGGTTCTGGGAGAGTAAAGGAACTTAGTAGGCTACCTGGTACACAGGTGATCAATAAATAGAAGTGGCTGTTTTTACTCTACCATTATCATCATCATCATAAAATGGTATTCCAAATTCTATTATTGCTCATTTCCATATTAATAATGATTAGCCTTCCAGACCAGCTAATTTTAAATATTAGGCACATGGCAGTAAATTTTCACGGGATAAGGGCACATTTGAAAAGGTGCAGAACCTAAAACATTGTGGCAGGATGTAGGAGGGGTTTTGCAGGGTGGGAGCAGGGACCGAAATCCAGGAGTTGGGGCAGACAGAGTAAAAGTGCCTTAGCCCAAGGTAGCCAAATAGTGGCACTAAGCCCTGAGCACTATAAGAGATAATAACCAGAGACAATTCTTACCTGTCATACTTGGCTTATCATTACCCATAAAGGTAAAGATTATAGAAACTGCTACACTGGCAAATAAAGCTAAAATGAACAATTAGGTAACCAGGTTTTTATGTAAAACTGCCTTACTTGGTGAGGTTACAAGTTATGATGGCTCAAGTTCACAGGACAATTGCAAAACCTCAGTTTTGCTTTACTCCTTTCTATATATCCTTAGAAGTGCATGGTTACCTGCTATAAATGTCAAGGTGACATCAGAAGAAAAGATTATTTGAAAGATTCTCTAAACATGTGCTGCACAACAGCACTTTCTGTAATGAAGGAAATGTTCTATATCTGTGATGCCCAATATGACAGTACTTCGAAAAGTTCATGGAAAAATACAGTTAAAAGATTATACAAATCTTCCCATGAATTTTTTGAAGACCCCTTGTATAACAGTCACTAGCCATATGTGACTATTGAGAACTTGCATTGTGGCTGGTGCAACAGAGGAACTAAATTTTTTATTTTAATTTTAATTAATTTAAATTTAAATAGCCACAATGGCTTATACCTACCATGTCAGAAAGTGTACAGTTCTGAACAAATTTTAGAATATATATTTGTGTGTATGCATTTATGTGTGAATATACAACACATATACATATAAGTGTGTGTGTATATACACATATAGGTGTATAGATGTGTGTGTATATACAAACATATGTATATATCCAGATAAGTCATAGAAGACAAAATAAGTTATTTTAAAAATTCTTACCTGGAAGAAGCAATCAAAATTTTATTTCACCTTTGTAATAATGCCTTCATATTCAGAGATTTTACTGAAATCAGAGCTTAATAATATGTTGATGCTAGTATATATTATCCAAGGAAATACACTGGCAAACCATGGAGTTGTTACCGCCATGGGAAAAACTTATTCACCTGTTTCTCAGACATCCTCATCATAACTATTTTTGACTGTGTAAGCAGTGTGGGGAGAAAAAAATTTCACACTTAGAGGTTCTAAAGCTGGTTTAGTCTACTCTAATAATAATAAAATGACTCAAATCTCTGCCCACACCTCATTTAGGAAATTTATATTAGATTTAGAGAATTTCTAATAATTGTGACACATAAAACTTTTAGATTTATTGACTTTGGTTGTTTTGCTTTCATAAATACTCTATGTGGTTTCAAGTAAGTGCCAAGTACAGTAGTAATCCCATCTAAACCACAGGCCTTGTAATAAGGAGCATTTTGTGGATTCCAATCCTCAGCCCATTGACTTGAGAGCCCTCCAAAAGTTCTCACACGATTATATGAAAGGAAAAGAGGAAGGGAAGAGGTAGTTTTCCATAGGATTTATTTATTTTTTTGCTTCTAGACTTAACATTATTAGAAAAACATTTCTGTCTAAGAAAAATTTTTTTAAAAAAACCCAGAGATTAAAAAAAAGAACAAATTCACTACCACAACTATTTGCCATGGAATAAAATTCCATAGAAGCAGGTCTATCTTTGGACCCTGGTTAAAAATATTTCATTACTGTAATAGAAAAATTTCCCACCGTAAAGCAGTTATACTTCTCTAATGGTCTTATAATGCTGATGCTAAGAAAAATATCCTAGTGGAGACTCCACTAGATTGCCCTAAGATAACCAGTGCTGCTTACACTGTGACTTCTTAGAAGAAGGGGCGGGGGGGGACACAGGAAGGAAAAAAAGACAGAAAAATGAAGGAAGTGGTTTTGTGTTTTGAATATGTTTAATTTTTCAAAATATGTTGTATAAACAATATAATAAAAATAATTTCTTCAATTCTTCTTGGAGATTTGTTGACATATTTTATCTCAACCATACCCTCTAAAATTAAAAATTAAATCCCCAGGAAGCATCCTGACCTCATTTGCCAAAGTGTTGATACCTGAGAATACATATTATTCCCTGAACTTAGACTGTTTCCTTGTCCAAGCCTAACTGGTGATTTAACTTTGATAATTTAACAAGGAACTACAGGGAAGTGAGGCTTCTAGCCATTTAAGGATAGATAATACATTTTTTAATCCTGTCATTCAGAAGTAGGTTTTGATCAGCACTGAAATAATTGTCTCAAGTAGGGAAATGTCTGCTTAAAAAAACAAAACTAGACCATCAGGGGAAAAAAAAACAGATTTGTGATTTAAGAGACAAATTCATTCTTTAGAAAATAACATATCTGGTTTTATCTCACAGCGTGGATACAACCATTGCAGACTTACATGAGAAGTAATTTATTTTTGCAGTAAGCTTTTATAATCTAGAAAGTAAAATACCATTTGTATGTATCAACTGTTGGCATCCTTATCGATAGGTATAAATGCACTCCCAATGAACATACCCATGGGGAGGTTCCCAATCTTCTTTCAAATGTTTAAGTAACAAGGCAAATACATCTGTGGTGTTTTCTTCTGATGGATGAAAATACATGGGTAACCACACTATCTTTCCTGAAGCATTCTCCAGACAGACTGGAATGGCTCTCATCAAAAATTAAAGGCATTTGAGATACACTCAAGGCAGCACTTCAAATCTCAGCAATTGTATTATTTTGAGACGTCAGGTGTTCAGAAACTGCTAGTGTCTTCAATTTTTAAAATGATTTTTTTTTTGTCTTCTAGTTTAGTGTTCTTTAAGGAAAAGATCTCTCTGGGAGATATTTCCTTTAAAATATCAAATTTCAAATATGGTCCTCTTGTGTTCCTCTTTGCTGACCTGAGTTCATTCTTCATTGATGTTCAATATCTTAAATAGACCATTGCTTAGTTCATTCTGCTTTCAGTTTTGCAAAAGTTCACTTAAGGTTAAATCATCACTAAATGAGGCAAAAATTGAATCTTCTTTTATGCTCCATTTTCATTCTACTATTTATGCCAGCATCTCTGTCCTAAAGTCTAATTGTGATGAATTTTGCCTGTATTACGCACATTCACTATAAAAAGTCCCCTTGTGACAAAGGACAAGATATAATCAACATCCAAAGAATGGACCTCCATCATAATATCAAGATCAAACCCACGTCTGAACATTAGTCCAATGTGTTTTCCACCCTTCAGAATAAGGGTGAGATCAAGGCCTCTTGATATTTAAATAAAATAGATAATATTACTATAGCCCATATAGAGATAGATTTAAAAATGAAGATAGAAAACATGTTTTTAAAAGTTACAGAGATTTTGACACCACAACGCAAACTCTATTTAATTTTAATTGCATTTATACCATGGATATTTTGCTGCAATAAAATATACACGTGATCATTTTAAGGGCGATTGTAGTGAAGTGGCAAAACTCACCTGCTTTGAAACCAGACTGCCTTTGAACACAGGCTGCATCATTCACTGGGTGAGTTACCTTAGGCAAGTTATTTAACATCTCTGTACTTTTAATTTCCTCATTTGTTAACCGAGGTAATAACAGCACCTACTTTATAGAATTACTGTGTGAATTAAATGGAATTAAAGATGTAAACTACTTAAAACAGTGGCTGGCACTTGTAAATTTTCAAAAATATTTTTAATGTTATAGTCATTACTTTACAACCCCATTACCCTGGTAGTTTCTCAATAACTTGCATTTAGTGTTAGATGGGGATTTCCTTTCTTCCTTTCTCCCTCCCTTGGTTCATCCTGTCCCTACCTTTGCTCCTCTCTCCTCCTCCTCCTCCTTCTCCTCCTTCATCCTTTCCTCCCCTCCCACTCTCTTGGGATTGGAGGGTATGTGGGAGGGGGAACTGATATCCAAGAAGTGAACTTCTTGGATAATTAAGTACCTCTTTTAACTTGAGGCTTACTAGTCACTAAAGACTGTAATCAAATATAAAAGTGAAGACAAATTATACTGCCATAAGATCTGGATACTAAACTAATTTCTGAGTGAAATTATCACATGAAATGTAAATGCTATCAACAGGTGCCATAAAAGAAATGAGAAAATAATTTTAGTACATTTTCTACATCTGTGCCACTACATCCAGCATTTTATCCTCAGGGAATCATCTCTTCTATATCTCCCACTTGATTATTTTTAACAAGAAAGTCAGTAAACAGCCCAAATGACCACGTGGCTAAGTGGTTTACCAATAAAACACTGTTTATTCAGACAGCATGCTCTCACTGGGAAAGACAAACACAGCACATTATATAATTGTCTTGAATTTCATTTCAAATGTTCTATAATTGTTAGTATGAGGTTTTTTAAAAAGATTTTAAATAGGTAACTGGGTTTTTAAATCACAGAGTTTGCATCACACATTGGCTATACTAATATGAGGCTGCAGGATTGGGTGTAGTGTTGATTCAATTGCCAGCTTTAGAAAGACCATATAAATGGTAAATGTTAGTTGCCAGATTTCTTCAAATCCAACACACTATCAATTGTAAGGCATTAAGAAATAAAGCAAATGTTGCCAATTATAATTGTAGGATGTCATCAAATGTAAAATGCTACCCTACTTCAGAGATCCCAAAATGTGAAAGAAAATATATTCTGCATCTTAGAATCAATGAAATATAATATCATTACTGTACAAGCATTAAGAAATATTTATTGAGATCTTCTACTGTCTTTAGTTCCATAACAGGAACTATTAGGTATACAAAAATACTACATGTAGTCCTTAACATCAAGAATTTTTTTTTTTTTTTTTGTCCTTTTTGAGACCGTCCACACCGCGCTCAGCCAGTGAGCGCTGTGAGCGCACCAGTCATCCCTATATAGGATCCAAACCCGCGGCAGGAGTGCTGCTGCACTCCCAGCGCTGCACTCTCCCGAGTGCACCACGGGCTCGGCCCTAACATCAAGAAATTTAAAATCTAGTTAGGAAAAGAAAACAAGCATGTGATAAATCAAATAATGATATGAGTTAACAAATGATATTTTAAAAAGTTACAGAATATATCACAAAAGCATATAAGTATGGCTGAAGTTTAATTCCTAAGAAATAATTCTTCCTACTTAAAAGTTCATACCTTAATTTTGAAGATTAACCAGGTAAGAGAGAATCATGGTACATATATCTTCAAATGCCATAGGTCTTTGTGTTATTTTGTTTTTGTTTAATAACATTGAATGCTAGTAATCCCCTTCAAGTATTGCTGGGCATTTAGTAATTACAGATACTAACTCTTTTATGTAGTCTTACTCAGCTCATAATAAATATCATAGTAAAAAATAAAAGTAAGAAATTGCAAGACTTTAGTTCAGAAAATTTCAAATGAATTGCTTCAGTGGTCCATGTTCAATCTTCACTTTTCCTGTGATCTCTCACAAACTGATTAGGAAAAGAGATCAATAAAAGCATCTTGCCCACATAGGAAGCAGCTATTTTATGTAATGTTCAACATTCTCGTGGCTTATAATAAAGAGGCTTAACTACCTATTAAAAATGCTAAAAACACAAATTGTATCATCAAAATTGTATCGGGAAATCCAAATGAAGGTATGTAAAATTTGTTGCAATTAGTAAAAATTACTTCTGACCAAACTGCATTTTTCTGACCAGCTGCTGAGAAAACACTTTGGAGTTGAAACTCAAAAACCTAAGAAACACCAGGGTCATGGGTTTGTATCCCCTTGCTAGGTACTGGCCAGCCGCAAAAAAAAAAAGAATCAAAAAAAAAAAAAAAAAAAAAAAAATATATATATATATATATATATATATATATATATATGTACACACACACACATATATATATATATATATATATATATATTTTTGGCGGCTGGCCAGTAGCTAGTATCTAGTATGTGTATATATACTAGTACCTAGCATATATATATATATATATATATACACACATCGGAAGAAAATGCAGTTTCATATCCCAGGAACAATGAAACCGTATACCATCAAATATTTTTAAACAGATTCAATTAAAACCTGTATCTACAAGGGCACTTTGAAAAGTTCTTGGAAAAGCAGAATTGAAAGATGAATCTTTCCAAAAAATTTTGAAGTACTCTCATTTAGAAGTAGGTAGTTCCATATTGCTGACAAAGATTTATTTTGTGTTCTATCTTTCAAAAAAGCAATTCTTGTTTTAAATTAAGAAGTTATGCATGGAAAGAATTTAAATTATCCTTCTGAGGGCCAATATAAGTAGTAGAGAGCATGTCAAAAGAGTCAGGGATCACTATTAAACTAAAGGAAATTTCAACATTGAATATCATACAATTCAAGGAGCATTTCCTTTGATGTTTATATATGAGACACTGTACCAACTATGGGGGAATTTAAAAGAAATAAGAATTTGTCCCCGTCCAATCTAACCTGATAGAAAACGCAGGAAATTAACTGAAATAAGTATAGAGTAAAATATATTCAGCATTATAGCAGTTACAAGCAAAATGTGACAACACACAGCACTTTTGTTGTTGATATCTTGGCAAGTTTTATAGAAGAGTTGTCGTTTTAAACAGACCTTGAAGAATGAGTAGGATTTTAACAAATGGGGTTGAGAGAAAAAAGCATTCCAGACTCAAGGAAAAGCATGGGGAAAGACAGAAAGTCATAGAATGTTTAGGGAATTGTGGGAAGTTTAAGGAATTGTAGGAAATCTGATATTGGCAGGCTGGGTAACCCAGGGAATAGGTGGAAAGAGTATATAGTCAGAGATGTGGGAGCCACAGAAATCCCTGACACTAAACTGTATGGTATCAAGCAGAAGGGAAGGTAGTGGTAAATTTTGTAATATACAGGTTTTATGGGACTTTTTGTCTGAGCAGGAGGTTGAAATAGAAAACCACGCAAGGTAACTTCTAGCTCTATTTTGCTAGACTGCTCAGCAAACAACTGTTTCTGAACTGCCTTTGACTTTATCCTACTGGAATACTCCTCCATTCAGCAAATATTTAGTGTGCCAGGGATGTTCTAGACAGTTGGGGCAAATCAGTGAACAAAACAGAAAAAATTCTTTCCTTCGAGGAACTTTCCTCTTGGTGAGAAGAGAAAGATGATAAACAATGTGCATAATTAAATAAGTGAAGAATATCGTGTGCTATAAGTTTTAAAAAATGCTATGGAAAAAATAAGAGTGGGATAAGAAGGAGCAGGGTGGTGACTCTAGGGTAGAGGCAGGGGCATAGTCTGCATTGAGAGATGTCACAAGTTGCAGCCTTTGCACCATAGTGTAGTGTTTATCTAAGAATGCTGTGGAGGACATTGCTCACTACACCTCCTGGTTTCCTCTTCAGGAAAGCACATGAGGGGGGTTAGGTTTCCTGACTTCTGGCCACCATGAATCACCTAACTGATCACATTTTCCTCTTGGTACTAATGGCCAGAAAGATCAAAGCTAAATTTGTGGTCTTCTTCCAAAAAGTGTATGGGGTCTTATAGCATTTTTTGTACCTGTTTTTATTTTATTTTCTGAACATTCATTTTCCTATTGCACTGATTTCTTCACTTACCTTTATCTTTTTTAATGGATAAACAATTGTATACATTCATTGGGTACATGTGATGTTTTGATATATGTTTACATTGTGGAATGATTAAACCAAGCTAATAAACATATTTTTGTGTCATGAGAACATTTAAAATCTACTCTTTTAACAATTTTGAAATATACAATACAGTATTATTAACTATAGTCAACATGCTGTGCAACAGACCTCTGAAATTTATTCCTCCTAAATAAAACTTTGTACCCTTTGAACAATTTCTCCTCATTCCCCATCCTCCCCACCAATTCATTTAACCCTTATTTTGTTGTGTACTTTTTGTTAGCTAAAATCCAATTTAGAACTCTGGAGGTTATAATAAATAAGCAAAAATAAACTTTTTTTAAAAAGCAGTTTTGACCTCTTTTGACATAAAAGTTAGTGGCTTTAATTAAGGACAAATCTGTAAAAATGATACATTTAAATAATTACCCTATGTGTAATCCCATGAGAGGTCGCCAGTACTTGCCTTCTGTACCTGTCACAGACTCCTTGGGTACTTACATGAAATTCACGCAGCCTGTGCCAGCGGGTGGAGCAATCCAGACGAAGCTGAGGTTGGTAGTGGGCAGGTGACTCACATGGGAGGCCACCACGCTGCACATAAACTGGTTACCAAACTGGTGGTCAGACATGATCCCTGAGAAACAGAAAGGAAGGCAAGTTGTTATAAAAACAACAAAGCAAAGTCCTTTGTATCATGGCTTTCAATTCACACACATACACACACACACACACATACACACACACACACTCTCACACACACACACAAAAAAACAAACAAACAGCAACAACAACAACAACAAAAAACCGGGGGGGGGGGAGAAGAAGATTTAACAACCACAACTTTTTTTTTGAAGTTCTTACAACAAGAAAATGGAGGGGACACATCTGGGTGGGAGGGGGGAGAGGGAGGAGGGAGGGAGGTTTCGGTGATGGGACACAATAACTAACTACATTGTATATTGACAAAATAAAAATTAAAAAAAAATATTTTCTGGATGTGTTTCTTTTATGGTAAGACTCATTATGCTATTGGTCTTCCTCATAAGTTATGTAATTTTTCACTTTTTATTTTTAGAGGGAAATTGATCACTTAAAACATTATTGTTAAGGAGTAACCTACTAAAGTTGTTGTTACAGTATTTTCTTTCCTTTGACTTTATCGATTGATCTTTGCCCATCATCAAAGACCACCAGGAGCAACCTGCAGTTGAACAAGGTTGGGTTTTCTGGAACTGCCTGCATCACGAGGAACTGGGAGGCATTTCACTAAGAGAATGTTAGAAGGGGCTTGTTAAAATAATTGGGCTTATGTTAGGTTATTTCAGAGAATAAGGTGATCAGGTTTGCTTCGGAATTTCTCGATTTTAGTATTAAAAGCCCTGCATTCTGGGAAATCCCCCAATCCTGTTGGGGAAGTTTCAGAAATAGGTGGTTTTACTTCTGGATTTAGGGCTATCATAAAGCAGAGGTAATTTTATCACTGAGTACCTGAATTTTTATCTAGCAGGCATAAGGAATGGAGTGGGCTAAATCTGTGATTGGTAAAAAAAAAAAGCAACAATAGTAATGTTAGCATGGAGAGAGGAAGGTTGGCCATTTTTGTGGTTGACACCACGTTCTTGCTTTGTTTGCGTTCATGCATAATTGCAGAGTGATCCTGTCCTTTCCTCATACTACCACAGTCATAGAGTGGCCTTGTCTAGTGCTAGTTTTCTGTGAAATTGCTCATGTTCAACCTGAGAACACCATGGCCAAATTGTGAGCATGTCAACTACTAGTTGAACTATCAAGAGATGCTTTTTCTCTATTTTAATAAGGTGATTCTTTTAGGTTTACCTCAGATATAAAATACTAATAAATAACTCAACGATAAGAAAAGAAACAACCCAATTTTAAAATGGGCAAAGGACCTGAACAGTCACCTCACTAAAGAAGACATACAGATGGCAAATAAGCATGTGAAAAGATGTTCAGCACTATACATCATTAGGGAACTATAAATCAAAACAACTCCTGTTGTTTTTCTGGTTGTTGATATCTCTGTCCCTACATATCTATTAGGATAGCCAAAGTCCAGAACACTGACAACACCAAATGCTGGTGAGGATGTACATCAACAGAAACTATCATTCGTTACTGGTGGGAATGCAAAACAGTACAGCCTCTTTGGAAGACAGTTCGGCAGTTTCTTACAAAACAGAACATACTCTTATCATATGATCCAGTAATTTCACTCCTTTGTATTTACTCAAATGAATTTAAAACTTATGCCCACACAAAAACCTGCACATAGATGTTTACAGCAGCTTTATTCATAACTGCCAAAACTTGGAAGCCACCAAGACATCCTTCAGCAGGTAAATGGATAAATAAACTGTGGTACAAGCAGATGATGGAATATTATTCAGCACTGTGAGAAATGAGCTATCAAGCCATGAAAAGACATGAAGAAAACTTAAATATGCATGTTACCAAGCGAAAGAGGCCAGTCTAAAGAGAGTACATACTGTATGATTCCAACTGTATGATATTCTGAAAGAGGGCAAAGCCGTGGAGATGGTAAAAAGATCACTTGCCAGGGTTTGGGGAGTAGGGAGGGATGAACAGGCAGAACACAGGATTTTTAGGGCAGTGAAACTATTCTGTATAACTCTACAATGATGGATACGTGTCATTATACAAATTTTCAAAACTGTACAACACTAATAGTGAGCCCTAATGCAAGCTATGGGCTTTGGGTGATAATGATGTATTTGATTTAGGTTCATCAGTTGTAACAAATGCACCACTGTGGGGCAGGATGTCCATAGTAGGGAAGGTTTTTCATGTGTGGGGATAGAGGTTACATGGGACTCTCCGCACATTTCACTCAGTTTTGCTGTGAACCTAAAACTTCTCTGAAAAATAAAGTTTATTAATAAAAAAATTAGTAAAAACACTGTAGGAGTGGGAAGTTAAATTTAAAACTTCTCTCATTTACTGGCTTTGTGACCTTGAGCTAATGACTTACTCTCTCTGATGTCCAGTTTTCTTGTCTGTAAAATGGAAGTACCATGCCGCCTATATCTTAAAGTTGTAAGAATTAAATGATCTAATGCATATGACAGCACCTAGTACAGTATCTAGAAGTAGTGGGCTCTCAATAAATCTTGATTTTCTTCCTGACTACTAGAGTGATCTTTCTTTTTTTTTTTTTGTCTTTTGTCTTTTTCCGTGTCCGGCAACGGATTGCAACCCTCAGTGTTGCCCCCGTACCAGACCGGGGACCGGCAACGGGATCGCAACCCTCGGTGTTGCTCCCGCGCCTTGCTCAGCCAGTGAGCGGGAACCGGTCTGTATGTGGGATCCGAA